>NC_045635.1:71576326-71879356 GCF_009829155.1 Mustela erminea | reverse complement strand
ATAATATTCCTTTGTTTACATATACCACAACTTTTTTATCTATTCACCTATGGATGGACACTTATGTTGTTTCCACATCTTAGTTATTGTAAATATTGCTGCTGTGAAAGTGGTGGTGCAGATATCTCTTTTAATTAGTGTTTTCATTTTCTTTGAACATATTCCTAGAAGTGAAATTGCTAGATCATACTATCGTTCCATTTCTAATTTTTTGAGGAACCTCCACACTGTTTTCTGTAGTGGTCAATGTATAATCCCGCCAACAATACACAAGTTTTTCCTTTTCTCCAGATCCACACCAACATTTGTTTTCTCTTGCCTTTTTGATGATGGCCAGTCTAACAGACACAACGTGTTATCTTATTGTGGTTTTAATTTGTATTTCCCTGTTTACTATTGATGTTGATCATCTTTTTTCATGTACATGTTGGAAATTTTTTTATCTTCTTTTATAAATTATTTTTTGTTATGTTGTTAGTCACCATACAGTACATCATTTGTTTTTTATGTAGTGTTCCAAAATTCATTTTTTGCATATAACACCCAGTGCTCCGTGTTTATCCTCTTTGGAACAAAATCTCTATTCAGCTTTGCTTATTTTGGATTATTTGGGGTTTTTTGAAATTGAATTGTATGAGTTCTTTAAAATATTCTAGATCCTAAACTCTTATCAGACATAAACAAATATGGTTTACAAATATTATATCCTATTCCATAGGCTGTTTTTTCATTTTGTTGATGGTTTCTTTTGCTGTGCATAAGCTTTTTAGATTGAGGTAGTCCTGATTGCTGACATTTGTTTTTGTTGCTTGTGTTTTAGGTATGATTTTTTAAAAATTACTTCTAAGATCCACATCAAGGAGATTATTCTATGTTTTCTTCTAGGAGTTTCATGATTTCAGTTCTTATATTTAAGTCTTTCATCCATTTTGAGTTAATTTTGTGAATCCTGTAAGATAAGGGTCAAGCTTCAATTTTTTACATGTAAATATCCAATTTTGCCATTTATTGAAGATACCACCTTTTCTCGATTAAGTATTCTTGGATCCCTTATCAAATATTAGTTGATGGTATATGCTTGGCTTCCATTTTGTTACCTTGATTCTCTTCCACTGGTCTATTTGTCTGCATTTATGCCAGTTCCATACTGTTTTAATTACTCTACCTTTATAGTATAGCTTGAAATCAGGAAGTATAATGCCTCCTGCTTTATTCTTTCTCAGGATTTCTTTGGAGATTGGGGTCTTTTGTGGTTCCATATAAATTTTGGGAGTGTGTTTTCTATTTCTGAAAAATGTCACTAGAACCTTGATAGGGATTGTATTGAATATATAGATGACTTATGATAGTATGGATATTTTAACAGTATTAATTATCCCAATGTGTGAGTCCATGATAAGGCTTGAGATGAGGACCAAACCAGGCCCTGACTTGCGTCTCCTTTAAAGTCTGAATAACCTAACAAAAGGTTCAGGACGGGAAAAGTTGAGTAGCACTGAGAAAGGGTCTGTGCTATGCGTTGTACGCTCGCCTACGTGACTTCCCACACACTTGCTAAACAAATGAGAAGAATTCGGTTGGGGTCAAAAGTTCATTGCTGGTCCTTGCTGCCCTAGTACAGCCCATAAATTATTTTCAGGTTTGCTGTATTTGTACTGGCATCAGCCATCTGGTGTCATGAGGAACTTGTGGTTGTTTAAGTAGACAAAGATGTAATATCACTATATATATGGCCTAAATGCTTTGAATAAACTTAACACTGTTGGACATCCTCCTCAGTGCTCCTGAGTGAGAGTGTGGGGTGGGCTTGGAGACCTGGTGGGAAGTGGCACTAGTTAACACCCCCATCCCGGGATCCCAGGGCCCAGTCATTGCAAGGACAGTGTAGGGTGGGTGTGCAGTGGAAAAAGGGTAATTGTTGCCTGTTTCTACCCTCTTATCCCTGGAGCATGTAGGCCCTGGGAGCAAGGAGGCTCTGGGCTAGGGGTGCTGAACAGGTGCTGTCAGTCCAGGAATCCTACTGGCCAGGCAAGAGTGTTACTGGGCTCAGTTCTGGCACTTATTAGATGTGAAGAATGGCAAATTTTTAAGAAGATTTTTTATTTATTTCAGAGAGCGACAGAGAGAGATAAAGCATGAATGGCAGGGGCAGGAGGAGAGAGGGAGAGTCTCAGGCAGACTCTCTGCTGAGCACGGAGCCCACTAAAGGCTCAGTCCCATGACCATGAGATCATGACCTGAGCTGAAGCCAAGAGTTGGAGGTTCTTCAATGACTGTGCCACCCAGGCGCCCCAGCAATGGGCTAATTTTATTCTACTGGGATCTGGCTCAGCAGGAAACCAAAGCTGAGGAGCTCATAGTTCTTCTGGGTGGATCTGACTGGGTGGAAGCCAGTCACAGGGCAGCAGGGAAGGGAAAATGCTGTGACCTTCATCCCAGGGTTGTGGGGGGCACATTGTCAGAGAGGACCAAATTTTAGTACCTAGGCATGTATGTTCCAGGTCACTGTGTTGGAATGGAATCCAGAGCCTATCATTGGGTACTGGAGGTTCACTCTTGGACACTTAGGAGGAAAGGTGTCAAGGGAAAGGTCTATTAGAGGGCCAAATATAAGAATACCCCTCTTAAAGAGAAGGGACATTCCCACCAAATTTGTTAGGCACCTCTAGAGCTGGCAAATGTGCTATTTAAGAGTGTCAAAATCAGTAATCCAAATAGAGTCCTGACAGATCACCTGTCCTGACAAGATGGAAGCAGAGAACAGACACTCTAACATAAGACCAGGGAAATGATCCAGGAAAGTAAGAGGGAAGAGTCCCTAACAATTAAAAAAATGGGCATGATGTTTTGTTTGCATCGTTCCTTCAGGATGGCTGGCTGTGTATCAATACAGAACACCTGTCCTGGCTTCAGCCATTTGGCGTCACGAGGTCTGCTTATAGTTAATTGTGAAACTTATTATGGGAACTCGTGGTTGTTTAACTAGACACAGATGTATTGCTTCTCCTATTATCACTATATATATGGACTTAATGCTTTGAATAAACTTAGCACTGTTGGACATCCTCCTCAGTGCTCCTCCTGCCCCCATCTCTCTGCTTCTCGAGTTCTTTTCTTCATCCTCTTACCTCATGTTCCTGGTCGATTTGTCACACCAGCTGCAACATCCCAATCCATGAACACATTTATGTTTCCTTCAGTTCCTTTCATCAGTGCCTTAAAGTTTTCAGAATAGAGGGCTTTCACCTCCTTGGTTAAATGTATTCCTAAGTATTTTATTGTTTTTCATATTATTGTAAATGGGATCTTTTTTTTCTTTTTCAGAAAATTTGTTGTTAGTATATAGAAATGTTATTAATATTTTATATTAATTTTATATCCAGCCTTCCATGCTCATGGATAAGAAGAATAAACATTGTTAAAATGTCTATACTGCCTAGAGCAATCTATACTCTCAATGCCATCCTGATCAAAATTCCACTGGCATTTTTCAAAGCGTTGGAACAAACAATCTAAAATTTGTATGGAACCAGAAGAGACAACGAATTGTTAAGGAAATGTTGAAAAAGAAAAACAAAACTGGGGACATAACATTGCCTAATTTCAAGCTTTACCACAAAGCTGTGATCACCGAGACAGCATGATACTGGCACAAAAACAGACACATACACCAGTGTAACAGAGTAAAGAGGCCAGATATGGACCAACAACTCTATGGTCAACTAACCTTAAAGCAGGAAAAAATATTCAGTGGAAAAAATACAGTCTCTTCAATAACTGGTGCTGGGAAAATTGGACAGCTATGTATAGAAGCATGAAATTTGACAATTCTCTTACACGATACACAAAGATAAACTTGAAATGGATAAAATACCTCAACGTGAGGCAGAAATCTATCAAAATCCTAGAGAAGAACACGGGCAGTAACCTCTCTAACATTAGACACAGCAACTTGTTCCAAGACTTGTCTCCAAAGGCAAAGGGAAAAAGAACAAAAATGAACTTTTGGGACTTCAAGATCACATGCTTCTGCACAGCAAAGAAAAGTGTCAACAAAACAAAGAGGGAACCCACAGAATGGGAGAAGATATTCGCAAATGACACTACAGACAAAGGGCTGATATCCAAGATCTATAAAGAATTCCTCAAACTCGACACCCACACAAAACAGGTAATCACATCAAAAAATGGGCAGAAGACATGAACAGACACTTCTCCAATGAAGACATACAAATGACTAACAGACACATAAACAAATGTTCACCATCATTAGCCATCAGGGAGAATCAAATCAAAACCTCACTGAGATACCACCTTATACCAGTTAGAATGGCCAAAATTAACAAGACAGGAAACAACAAGTGTTGGAGAGGATGTGAAGAAAGGGGAAAGCTCTTACACTGTTGGTGGAAATGAAAGTTGGTGCAGTCACATTGGAAAGCAGTGTGGGGATTCCTTAAGAAATTAAAAATAGAGCTACCCTATGACCCAGCAATTACAATACTGGGTATTTACCTCAAAGATACAGATGTAGTGAACAGAAGGGCCATCTGTACACCAATGTTCATAGTGGCAATGGCCACAGTCACCAAACTGTGGAAAGAGCCAAGATACCTTTCAACAGATGAATGGATAAAGAAGATATGGTGCATATATACAATGGAGTATTATGCCTCCATCAGAAAGGATGAATACCCAACTTTTGTATCAACATGGAGAGGACTGGAGGAGATTATGCTGAGTGAAATAAATCAAGCAGAGAGAGTCAATTATCATATGGTTTCACTTACTTATAGAGCATAAGGAATAACACGGAGGACATTGGGGGTTGGAGAGAAGAAGTGAGTTCTGGGAAATCAGAGGGGGATATGAACCATGAGAGACTGTGGACTCTGAGAAATAAACCGAGAGTTTTCGATGGGAGAGGGATGGGGACTGGGAGGGCCTGGTGGTGGGTCTTAAGGAGG
The DNA here is from genome assembly GCF_009829155.1 of Mustela erminea. Classification (NCBI taxonomy): domain Eukaryota; kingdom Metazoa; phylum Chordata; class Mammalia; order Carnivora; family Mustelidae; genus Mustela; species Mustela erminea. Next base: position 71,874,389 of record NC_045635.1, on the reverse strand, counting down.
GAACATATTTCATGGAGCCCTGGGTGTGGTGCATAAACAATGAATCTTGGAATCCTGAAAAAAATGAAATAAATTTTTAAAAAAATATATCCTTCAACTTTACTGAGTCCATTGAATAGCTCTCAGCATTTTTCTTTTAAAGATTTTATGTATTTATTTGAGAAAGAGAGACCACAAGCAGGGGGAGCAACAGAAGGAGAGGAAGAGGGGCACCTGTGTGGCTCAGTGGGTTAGGGCCTCTGCCTTCAGCTCAGGTCATGATCTCAGGGTGCTGGGATCGAGCCCTGCATCGGGCTCTCCGCTCAGCAGAGAGCCTGCTTCCTCCTCTCTCTGCCTGCCTCTCTGACTACGTGTGAACTCTCTCTCTGTCAAATAAATTTAAAAAAAAATCTTAAAAAAAAAGAAAGAAAATAAAAAAAGAAGGAGAGGAAGAAGCAGGCTTCCTTCTGAGCAGGGAGCCTGAAGCAGGGTTCAATCCCTGGATCCTGGGATCATGATCTGAGCTAAAGGCAGATGTTTACCTGACTGAGCCACGCATGTGCCCCAGTTTTAAGGGTTTTTTGTTTGCTTGTTTGTTTTTGTTTGATTCTTTAGAATTATCTATATATAAAATCATTTCATCTGCAAATGGAAACAAATTGTTCCTTCTACTTTTGATGCCTTAAATTTTTTTTTCTTGCCTGACTGCTCTAACTAGAACTTCCATTACTATGTTGAATAAAAATGGTGATAGTGGGGACCCTAGGTGGCTGAGTCAGTAAGCATCTGTCTTTGGCTCAGGTCATGATCCCCAGGGTCCTGGGATCAAGTCTTACCCACATTGTGCTCTTTGCTCAGCATGGGGCCTGCTTTTCCATCTGCCCTTCCCCTTGCTTGTGCATGCTCTCTCTCTCTCTCTCTCTCTCTCTCTGATAAATAAATAAATAATTTTTTTAAATGGTGGCAGTGGGCACACACACTTTTCTTGTTCCTGATCTTAGAAGAGAAGGTTTTAGGGGTGCCTGGGTGATTTGTTCAGTTAAGTGTCTACCTTCAATTTAGGTCACAATCTCAGGTCACAAGCCCTGGGTTGGGCTCCCTGCTCAGCAGGGGAGTCTGATTCTCCCTTCCCTTTTCCTTCTCCCTCTCCACTGTGCTCATGTTCTCTCTCTCAAATAAATAAATGAAATCTTTTTAAAAAAGAAAAAAGTTTTTAGTCTCTCACTATTGAGTATAATGCTAGATGTGGGCTTTTCTCATATGGATTTATTATGTTGATAATATGTTCCTTTTATGTGTAATTTGTTATGTGTTTTTATCATGAACTGATGTTGAATTTTGTCAAATGCTCTCTCTCTGTCTATTGAGATAATCATCTTTTTCCTTCATTCTATTAGTGTGATGTATCACATTGACTAGTTTGCATATATTGAACCATCCTTGTATCCCAGGGATAAAACCCACTTAATAATGGTGAATGATCCTTATAACATGCTAATTAATTTGGTTTGCTAGTATTTTATTGGTAATTTTTGCATCTATATTCATCAAGTATATTGGTCTATAATTTCTTAGTAATGTCCTTTTCTGGCTTTGGTATTAGGATAATAGGATAATTAGGATAATGCTGGGCTTGTAAAATGAGTTTGGGAGTGTTCCCTCCTCTTTGGTTTTTTGGAAGAGTTTTAGAAGTATTAGTGTTAATTCTCCATCAAATATTTAGTAAAATTCACCAGAGAAGCAGCTGGTCCTGGGTTTTCCTCCATTGGGAGATTTATGAAAACTGATTCATTCTGCTTACTAGTAATTGGTCTATTCACATCTTCAAATTTTCCTGATTCAGTATTGGTCGGTTGTACATTTCTAAGAATTTGTCCATTTCTTCTTGGTTGTGCACTTTTTTGGCATAGAGTTTTTCATAACAGCCTCATGATCCTTTGTATTTCTGTGGTATCAGTTATAATATCTTTTCATTTATAATTTGATTGATCTCTTTTTCCCTTGATTAGTCTAACTAAAAATTTATCAATTTTACTTATCTTTTCAAAGAACCAATTCTTGGTTTGGCTAATCTTTTCTATTGTTTCACTGTTCTTTATTTCATTCATTTCTGCTCTAGTGTTTATTTTTTCCTTCCTTATGCTAACTTTGGGCTCATTTTGTTTTTCTTTTTCTAGTTGCTTAAGGTCTACAGTTCAGTTGTTTATTTAGGATATTTCTTGCTTTTTTAACTAAGACATTTTTAATTTAGACATTTGTTGCGATGAACATTCCTCTTAGAACTGCTTTTGTTGCAAACCACAAGTTCTAGTAGTTTGGATTTCCATTTTCGTTTGTCTCAAGAAATTTTTTAAATTTATTATTTATTTCCTCTTTAACTTTTTCTTCAATCCCTTGGTTGTTCAGGAAAGTGTTGTTTAATTTCAATGTATTCGTGAACTTTCCAGTTTTTTTTTTCTTATTATTGATTTCTAGTTTCATTCTATTGTGGTCAGGGAAGATACTTGGTACGATTTCAATCATCTTTAACTTGCTAAGATGTATTTTTTGTCCTAACATATGATCAATTTCTCCTTGAAAATGATCCATGTGTATTTGAGACAATGTGTATGCTACAGTTATTGAACAGAATGTTCTGTATATATTAGTTAGGTCCATTTGGTCCACAGTGTTGTTCAAATCCACTGTTTCTTCATTGATTCTCTGTCTGGATAATCTATTTTTGAGAGTGGGATATTATGTTTTCAACTATTATTGTATTTCTGTTTATTTCTCCTTTTAGATCTATTTTATATATTTAGGTGCTCCAATGTTTGGCATACAAATATTTATAACTGTTACATCTTCTTGATGGATTGACTACTTCATCATTTTGTAATGGCATTATTTGTCTCTTCTTACCATTTTTACTGTAAAGCCTATTTTGTCTGATATAATTACCAGTGGTTTTTGTTTGTTTGTTTGTTTACCATTTGTTTGAAAAGTCTTTTCTATCCCATCAGTCTGTGTGTGTCTTTAAAGCTAATGTGAGTCTCTTGAGAGCAATTTATTGTTGGATCTCACTTTTTTTTCATTTAGCTATTCTATGTCTTATCATTAGAGAAATGAATCTTTCTTTTTCATGATGAATTTTCTTTTTTTAAAATTTTTAAAATTTTTTTTTTATTTTTTATAAACATATAATGTATTTTTATCCCCTGGGGTACAGGTATGTGAATCGCCAGGTTTACACACTTCACAGCATTCACAATAGCACATACCCTCCCCAATGTCCATAACCCCACCCCCCTTCTCCGAACCCCTTTCCCCCCAGCAGCCTTCAGTTTGTTTTGTGAGATTAAGAGTCTCTTATGGTTTGTCTCCCTCCCAATCCCATCTTGTTTTATTTATTCTTCTCCTACCCCCTTAGCCACCCACGTTGCATCTCCACTTCCTCATATCAGGGAGATCATATGATAGTTGTCTTTCTCCGATTAACTTATTTCGCTAAGCATGATACCCTCTAGTTCCATCCACGTCGACGCAAATGGCAAGATTTCATTTCTTTTAATGGCTGCATAGTATTCCATTGTGTATATATACCACTTTTTCTTTATCCATTCATCTGTTGATGGACATCTAGGTTCTTTCCATAGTTTGGCTATTGTGGACAGTGCTGCTATAAACATTCGGGTGCACGTGCCCCTTCGGATCACTATGTTTGTATCTTTAGGGTAAATACCCAGTAGTGCAAATGCTGGCTCATATGGTAGTTCTATTTTCAACATTTTGAGGAACCTCCATGCTGTTTTCCAGAGTGGTTGCACCAGCTTGCATTCCCACCAACAATGTAAGAGGGTTCCCCTTTCTCCACATCCTCACCAGCATCTGCCATTTTTTGACTTGTTAATTTTAGCCATTCTTACTGGTGTGAGGTGATATCTCATTGTGGTTTTAATTTGTATTTCCCTGATGCTGAGTGATATGGAGCACTTTTTCATGTGTCTGTTGGCCATCTGGATGTCTTCTTTGCAGAAATGTCTGTTCATGTCCTCTAACCATTTCTTGATTGGATTATTTGTTCTTTGGGTGTTGAGTTTGCTAAGTTCTTTATAGATTTTGGACACTTGCCCTTTATCTGATATGTCATTTGCAAATATCTTCTCCCATTCTGTCAGTTGTATTTTGGTTTTGTTAACTGTTTCCTTTGCTGTGCAAAAGCTTTTGATCTTGATAAAATCCCAATAGTTCATTTTTGCCCTTGCATCCCTTGCCTTTGGCGATGTTCCTAGGAAGATGTTGCTGTGGCTAAGGTCGAAGAGGTTGCTACCTGTGTTCTACTCAAGGATTTTGATGGATTCCTTTCTCACATTGAGGCCCTTCATCCATTTTGAGTCTATTTTAATGTGTGGTGTAAGAAAATGGTCCAATTTCATTTTTATGCATGTGGCTGTCCAATTATCCCAACACCATTTATTGAAGAGGCTGTCTTTTTTCCATTGGGCATTCTTTCCTGCTTTGTCAAAGATTAGTTGAACATAGAGTTGAGGGTCTATTTCTGGGCTTTCTATTCTGTTCCATTGATCTATGTGTCTGTTTTTGTGCCAGTACCATGCTGCCTTGATGATGACAGCTTTGTAATAGAGCTTAAAGTCCAGAATTGTGATACCACCAACTTTGGCTTTCTTTTTCAATATTCCTTTGGCTATTCGAGGTCTTTTCTGGTTCCATATAAATTTTAGGATTATTTGATCCATTTCTTTGAAAAAGATGGATGGTACTTTGATAGGAATTGCATTAAATGTGTAGATTGCTTTTGGTAGCATAGACATTTTCACAATATTTATTCTTCCAATCCAGGAGCATGGAACATTTTTCCATTTCTTTGTGTCTTCCTCAGTTTCTTTTATGAGTACTTTTTAGTTTTCTGAGTACAGATTCTTTGCCTCTTTGGTTAGGTTTATTCCTAGGTATCTTATGGTTTGGGGTGCAATTGTAAATGGGATTGACTCCTTAATTTCTCTTTCTTCTGTTGGTGTAGAGAAATGCGACTGATTTCTGTGCATTGATTTTATCCTGACACTTTACTGAATTCCTGTACAAGTTCTAGCAGTTTTGGAGTGGAGTCTTTTGGGTTTTCTACATATTGTATCATATCATCTGTGAAGAGTGATAGTTTGACTTCTTCTTTGCCAATTTGGATGCCTTTAATTTCCTTTTGTTGTCTGACTGCTGAGGCTAGGACTTCTAGTACTATGTTGAAGTGTGTTTTTTTTTATGTTTTTATGTTTTTTTAAAAAAATTATTGAAAATAAAAGCATTTAATATCTCTTAAAAGGCAACCACGCTGCTTTCTCTGTGGTAGCGAGGGGGCATCACACAGTAGCTCTCCTCAGAGGGACTCCAGCTGCCCAGATCCCTGAGGGCCTGGGTCAGGGCATCCCCCCTGGTGCTGCTCAGGCTGTGCAGCTGGGGACAGTGGCACTGGGGGCCAGGTGGCCGAACAGGGGCTGCCCTCTACACACAGCCTCTGCCAGCGGCAGTGGACGGACGGGCCACCCCGGCCCAGAGCTCAGGGCTGCAATGGGGGTGCTGTATATGGGGGCACTTGATGTCCTAGGCCAGAGCCTTGCGGAAAGTGCTCCAGGCGTGGAAGCAGCGGGTGAACATGTGCTGCTCGTTGCCCTTGCGGACCAAGCGCAGGCGGTGTGGCTGCTCATGCTCTTTGGATCACATGTGTTGGATGTACACCTGGCAGGCCTTCAGACTCAGTTTGAACTCCACCTGGCTTGCCTGGGTCCCCACCCACATGTAGACCTCTTGACCATTGTCCAGCAGCATGATGTCGTCATCTGCCAGATCGTCCTGGCAGAAGTCCAAGCACTTCTTCGTCACCGCAAAGTAGCCCTTCTCATTGGAGCACTGGAAGAGCCTGGTGTGCTTCATGTACTTAGGGTCGTCATCATAGGGCTTCTGGGCCCCGATGCCCACCCAAAAGTAGTTCTCGGGCTCCTCACCCTCATTGATGACCTGCTTGCTGTAGGAGGTGTCAAACATGGTGTTCATATCTTCCGCCAGCTTGGCCTCATCTGGGTCTGACGCCCAGCCCACCCACACTTACACAATGCCCTGGTTGTCCTCGCTCTCAAAGGGAAACTTGAGGATGAAGCAGAACTCGGAGTTGAGGAGGCTGGAGTCAGTGTTGATCTGGATGCACTGGGTGCAGAGGGCGCTGCCATTGGTGCAAATCTGGTAGCGGCTGGGCTACTGGGCAGCCTGAGCCACCTTCCTCTTGCCCCGATGGATGATGAACTTTCTCTTGAAATGGGACAGGAACTTGGGGTTCTCCTGCTGCTGTGTCATGCGTACCACCTCTAGTTTGCCAGGGAAGAGGCTCTCGAACTTCTGCAGGCTGAAGGTGAAGGTGACCCAGCCCATGTTGGAGGCTTGCCGGCCCTGCCAGAAGTACACGATGCACTGGAGGTCTTCCTCAAGCTGCTTCTCCTCCGCCTCAGCTGCTGCCTCCTTGCCTTCTTTGCCCTCCGCTCCCGCTTTTTCCTCTTCCTTCTCTTCCCTCTCCTCCTCCTCCTCGTACTCCACAGGGACCCAGTACCTGCAGAGGAAGACATAACAGTCCTGCGTGTAGAAGTGGCTGAACTCCTCCTCCGGCAACCTCGCGAATTACTTGCCCTCCAGCATGAAGGCCTCCATGCCGTCCAGGTCCTAGTTCCACTCCTCCATCAGCTGCTCTGCCTCTGCCAACGCCATGGGTGGCTGCTGCAGCAGGAACAGCGCAGTGAGGTCAGCCTTCATCTGATCTTTCTTTTCCGCATCACGCTTCACCTTCCCAGGGAGTCCCGGACCCTGCAGCACAGCCTCCGCGTTGCGCGTGTAGTCCACGTCAACACGTAGTCCCAGTTCTTGAACTTGGCCTTAAACACCTGCGCCTCAGTGCCCTCCAGGCTGGGGCTGAATGAGGCGTGGCACCGGCCTGTGCAACATCCCGCACAGATCCTGGCCCAGCTTGAGGGTGGTGGCTCGCACCAGGCGCGGGAATTTGCGGCCCAGCCAGATGAACACGTCAGTCCACCAGTCCAGGATGTATATGCAGCGTGTGTCCAGCAGGCTCTGCAGCAGCCATCTTGGGCAGCAGTTCCACCTTGGGACGGGTGACCACTGCTATAGTGTTAATGGACATCCCTGACCTGTTCCTGACCTTAGCAGAAAAGCTTTCAGTTTTTCTCCATTGAGAATGATATTTGCAGTGGGCTTTTCATAGATGGCTTTGATAGTATTGAGGTATGTGCCCTCTATCCCTACACTTTGAAGAGTTTTGATCAGGAAGGGATGCTGTACTTTGTCAAATGCTTTTTGAGCATCTATTGAGAGTGTTATATGGTTTTTGTTCTTTCTTTTATTAATGTGGTGTATCACATTGATTGATTTGTGGATGTTGAACCAACCCTGCAGCCCTGGAATAAATCCCACTTGGTCGTGGTGAATGATCCTTTTAATGTACCATTGAATCCTATTGGCTAGTATTTTGGTGAGAATTTTCACATCTGTGTTCATCAAGGATATTGGTCTGTAGTTCTCTTTTTTTGACATGATCCTTGTCTGGTTTGGGGATCAAGGCAATGCTGGCCTCAGAAAATGAGTTTGGAAGTTTTCCTTCCATTTCTATTTTTTGGAACAGTTTCAGGAGAATAGGAATTACTTCTTCTTTAAATGTTTGGTAGAATTCCCCCCGGGAAGTCGTCTGGCCCTGGGTTTTTGTTTGTTTGGAGATTTTTGATGACTGTTTACTGGTTATGGGCCTGTTCAGGTTTTCTATTTCTTCTGGTTCAGTTGTGGTAGTTTATATGTCTCTAGGAATGCATCCATTTCTTCCAGATTGTCAAATTTGTTGGAGTAGAGTTTCTCATAGTATGTTCTTATAATTGTCTGTATTTCTTTGGTGTTAGTTGTGATCTCTCCTCTTTCATTCATGATTTTATTTATTTGGGTCCTTTCTCTTTTCTTTTAGATAAGTCTTCTTTCAAAGAACCAGCTCCTAGTTTCGTTGATTTGTTCTATTGTTTTTTTGGTTTCTATTTCATTGATTTCTGCTCTGATCTTTATGATTTCTCTTCTCCTGCTGGGTTTAAGGTTTCTTTCTTGTTCTTTCTCCAGCTCCTTTAGGTGTAGGGTTAGGTTGTGTACCTGAGACCTTTCTTGTTTCTTGAGAAAGGCTTGTAATGCTATATATTTTCCTCTCAGGACTGCCTTTCTTGTGTCCGAGATTTTGAACCATTGTGTTTTCATTATCACTTGTTTCCATGATTTTTTTTCAATTCTTCTTTAATTTCCTGATTGACCCATTCATTCTGTAGAAGGATGCTGTTTAGTGTCCATGTATTTGGGTTCTTTCTAAATTTCCTCTTGTGATTCAGTTCTAGCTTCAGAGAACTGTGGTCTGGAAATATGCAGGGAATGATCCCAATCTTTTGATACCGGTTGAGACCTGATTTAGGACCCAAGATGTGATCTATTCTGGAGAATGTTCCATGTGCACTAGAGAAGAATGTGTATTCTGTTGCTTTGGGATGAAATGTTCTGAATATATCTGTGATGTCCATCTGGTCCAATGTGTCATTTAAGGCCTTTATTTCCTTGCTGATCTTTTGCTTGGATGATCTGTCCATTTCAGTGAGGGGAGTGTTAAAGTCCCTTACTATGATTGTATTATTGTTCTTGTGTTTCTTTGTATTTGTTATTAATTGGTTTATATAGTTGGCTGCTCCCACGTTGGAGGCATAAATATTTAAAACTGTTAGATCTTCTTGTTGGACAGATCCTTTGAGTATGATATAGTGTCCTTCCTCATCTCTTATTATAGTCTTTGGCTTAAAATCCAATTGATATGATATAAGGATTGCTACTCCTGCTTTCTTCTGATGTCCATTAGCATGGTAAATTCTTTTCCACCCCCTCACTTTAAATCTGGAGGTGTCTTCGGGTTTAAAATGAGTTTCTTGTAGGCAAAATATAGATGGGTTTTGTTTTTTTATCCATTCTAATACCCTGTGTCTTTTGATTGGGGCATTTAGCCCATTAACATTCAGGGTAACTATTGAGAGATATGAATTTAGTGCCATTGTATTGCCTGTAAGGTGACTGTTACTGTATATTGTCTCTATTCCTTTCTAATCTACAATTTTTAGGCTCTCCCTTTGCTTAGAGGACCCCTTTCAATATTTCCTGTAGAGCTGGTTTGGTGTTTGCAAATTCTTTCAGTTTTTGTTTATCCTGGAAGCTTTTACTCTCTCCTTCTATTTTCAATGATAACCTAGCTGGATATAGTATTCTTGGCTGCATGTTTTTCTCATTTAGTGTTCTGAATATATCATGTCAGCTCTTTCTGGCCTGCCAGGTCTCTGTGGATCAGTCTGCTGCCAATCGAATATTTTTACCATTGTATGTTACAGACTTCTTTTCCTGGGCTGCTTTCAGGATTTTCTCTTTGTCACTAAGACTTGTAAATTTTACTATTAAGTGAAGGGGTGTGGACCTGTCCTTATTGATTTTGAGGGGGGTTCTCTGCACCTCCTGGATTTTGATGCTTGTTCCCTTTGCCATATGGGGGAAATTCTCTCCATAATTCTCTCCAGTATCCCTTCTGCTCCCCTCTCTCTTTCTTCTTTGGAATCCCAAGGATTCTAATGTTGTTTTGTCTTATGGTGTCACTTATCTCTTGAATTCTCCCCTCGTGGTCCAGTAGCTGTTTGTCCCTCTTTTGCTCATCTTCTTTATTCTCTGTCATTTGGTCTTCTATATCACTAATTCTTTCTTCTGCCTCATTTATCTTAGCAGTGAGAGCCTCCATTTTTGATTGCACCTCATTAATAGCTTTTTTGATTTCAACTTGGTTAGATTTATTTCTTTTATTTCTCCAGAAAGGGCTTTTATCTCTCCCGAGAGGGTTTCTCTAATATCTTCCATGCCTTTTTCGAGCCTGGCTAGAACCTTGAGAATTGTCATTCTGAACTCTAGATCTGACATATTACCAAAGTCTGTATTGATTAGGCCCCTAGCCTTTGGTACTGCCTCTTGTTCTTTATTTTGTGGTGAATTTTTCTGCCTTGTCATTTTGTCCAGATAAGAGTACATGAAGGAGCAAGTAAAATACCAAAAGGGTGGCAAGAACCCCAGGAAAATATGTTTTAACCAAATCAGAAGAGATCCCAAATCGTGAGGGGGGAGAAAGGGGATAAAAAGAGGTTCAGAAAGAGAAAATAAAAGCAAAGAAAAGAAACAATTAAAAAAAGAAAACGAATAAAGAAGAAGTATAAAAAAGAATATATATATATATATATTAGATAAACTAGTTAAAAAACATTAAGAAAGAAAAGTGTAAAAGTTAAAAATAATTAGCAGAAGAAGAGAAAAAAATTGAAAAAGAAACAAAAATTAAACTAACTGCAAGACTAAAGAATAATGGGGAGAAAGCCATGAGTTCTGTGCTTTGCTTTCTCCTCTTCTGGAATTCTGCTGCTCTCCTTGGTATTGAAACTCCACTCCTTGGTAGGTGAACTTGGTCCTGGCTGGATTTCTTGCTGATCTTCTGGGGGAGGGGCCTGTTGTAGTGGTTCTCAAGTGTCTTTGCCCCAGGCGGAATTGCACCACCCTTACCTGGGGCGGGGCTGAGTAATCTGCTCCGGTTTGCTTTTGGGAGCTTTTGTTCCCTGAGTGCTTTCTGTAGAGTTCCGGAGGACGGGAATGAAAATGGCGGACTCCTGGTCTCTGGCCCGGAGGATCCAATACCCTGGGGCCCCACTCCTCAGTGTGCCTTCAGAGAATAGCGCCCAATTACTCCCATCTCCCTGGCCTCCAGCCACACTCCGAGCTCACCGAGCTTGCCCCCAGTTCTAGGTAACCCCGAGCTGGGAGCTCCCTCCTTGGCTCTGTCTCTGTAGCCAGCTTCCCTGTTCTAATACCTGTAAGCTCTGTGATACCCAATCCTTCTTTGACCCTACGGGACCTAAGCCACGCTGACCCTGCATAGGCTTCACCCCGGTTTAGCCTCTGGAGCGATGTCCCTCAGTGGAACAGACTTTTAAAATTCCTGATTTAGTGCTCTGTTGCTCTGCCGCTTGCTGGGAACCGGCCCCTCCCCCCGGGGTATATCTTCCCGTCGCTTTGGGTTCACTTCTCCGCCAGTCCTACCTTTCACAAAGTGGTTGATTTTTTGTTTCTAGAATTGCTTTTCTTCTTCTCTTTGATCCGCTGTTGGATTTGTAGGTGTTTGCAATCTTTAGATAAGCTATCTAGCTTATCTACTAGCTGAAGTAGTCTCAGCCTGCTACTTCACCGCCATCTTGACTCCTCCCCCAAATTTAATCTATTTATGTTTAAAGTATTGTTTACAGGTAAGGACTTACTGTTGCCATTTTGTTAATTCTTTTCTGGTATTTTGTAGATTCACTTTTTTTTTTCTTATCCTGCTGTCTTTTTTGTGTATGTTTTAATGTATTTTGTATCAGTGTAATTTGACTTCTTTGTCATGTTATTTTGTGTAATTGCTGCAGTATTTTCCTTGTGGTTACTATGAGCATTGCATAGTAAGGTTATATTATAACACCTTATTTTTAAGCCAATAACAACTTAACTTCAATGTAATTCTTAAACTTTACACATTTATTTTTCCTCCCCTTTACATCTTAGGTTACTGCTGAAACACTTTACATTTTTTTACTGCATAACTAATAATGGATTATTGTAGCAACAGTTATTTTTAGTACATTCATTGTTTTTATTTTTAAGCTAGAATTGTAAGTGAATTATGAACCACCATTACCAAGTTACAGAATCTAACTTTGACTATATGCTTACCATTGAGTGAATTTTACATTAACTTCTAATGTTTTCATGATGTTAATTAGCATCCTTTTACTTTATTTTTTATTTTTTACTTAAATTCAATTTGCCAGGGTATGGTACATTAGTTTGCATCCTTTTACTTTCATTCCAATAACTCGTTTGAGTAGTTCTTGTTAGGCAGATCTAGTGGTGATGAAATCCTTCATTTTCTGTTTGGAAAAGTCTTTATCTGTCCTTCATTTCTGAAGGACAGCTTCACCAGGTATAGTATTCTTGGTTGATAGGTTTTTTTTTTCTTTGAATAATTGAATCTGTCATTCCATTGTCTCCTGACCTGAAATGTTTATTTTGAGGAATCTATCCTTAGTCTTCTGGAGGTTTTCTTGTATGTAACTTCTCTTTCTTCTGTTGCTGCCTTTAAAATACTTTTTCTTTTTGTCTGTGACTTATGATGATTTAATTATAATTTGTCTCAATGTAGCTCTATTCAGGTTCAAATTATTTGGGATCTTTAGGGCCTCGTGGATCTGGAAGTCTGTTTCCCTCCCCAAGTTCAGGATTTTTTTTTCTATGTCTCTTCTCTTTCTATAATTCCCATAAAGTGAATATTGTATATATTTTTGTGCATAAGTCTTATAGGTCTTTTTCACTCTTTCATTTTTTATAACATTTTTTGCTCCTCTAAGTGATTTCTAATATCCTGTCCTCAAGTCACTGATTCTTTCTTCTGCATGGTTGAATCTCCTTTTGAATCTATCTATTGAATTCTTCATTTCAGTTATTGTATTTTTTTTTTATTTGAGAGAGAGAGATAAAGAACAAGTGGAGAGGAGGAGCAGAGAAGGAAGGAGAAGGAAGGGGAAGAATCTCAGACAGACTACATGCTGAGCATGGAGCCTGGTATGGGGCTCAATTTCATGACCCTGAGATCATGACCTGAGCCAAAACCAAGAGATGGATGCTTAGCTGACTGAGCCATCCAGGAATCCCTCAGTTATTGTATTTTTCAACTCTAGGATTTCTGGTTTTTTTATGGTTTCTATTTCTTTGTTGAATTTCCTGTTTTGTTCATGCATTGTTTTACTGATATTCTTGAGTTGTCTCTGTGTTTTTTTAGTTGCTAATCTTCTTTAAAGGTATTACTCTGAATACTTTGACAGTTCATAAATATCTATTTCTTTAGGATGAGTTATTGGAGCTTTATTAGTTTCCTCTAGTGGTGACATATTTACCTGATTTTTCATTATATTTTATTTCTTATATTAGTATCTACACATTTGAGTAGTTGAGCTTTTCTTCCAGACTTTATATAAGTTTCCTTTGTTAGAGACATATTTTCACCATTCAGTGCAGTTTGGTTTTCTGGGTGTCTTATGGTAGTGTCCTTGATTGGGTGGGACCTTCTATTAGGGTATATTTTGGGGTGAGGCAACAGTTTAAGCTCTGAAGTCAGGACTAGAGGAGGGTGTATCACTAACTGAGAACAGTTATATAGGACTGGTGGCTTGGTTCCCTGCTCATGTAAAACTGTAGCATGGGCACTGGGGTTGCCCTGAATCTCTGGTTAGGTTTACAGCATGGTTGGGCCTGAGTACTATATTCAGTAGTAAATGGGAATATAAATTAGCTTTCCTGCTTTAGCAGGGCAGCAGTTTGGGATCTAAGGGATGGGGGACTCCAGTCATGTAAATGTATGACTGAATCCCCTGGTCAGGTGAGGCCACTAGTTTTTCTCTACAGATAGGGAAAGCCATAGGCTGTGCTCTTTGTTCAAGTGTCACTGTGAGCAAGAATTTTGGATGAGCTGCACAATTTCCTATGTTTTTTGGTTAGATTCCCTTGTCCGGAAGGCTGAAGACTATATTAACCAATGAGTGGGGCTATGAATTAATTTCCTTTTCCAGGTACAGCAGGAGAAGCAGTTCTTAAGCTGATAAAGCTCTTTGTTTTCTTAACTTAAGGCAACACAGCCCCAAGTTACCTGGATACACAGGGCTTCTGGCTTTCTTCTGCTGTCTGTTGGCTCTGCCTGCCTATCTCTCAGCTTCAGCATTGCTGGGTTACACAGCTTCCAGGTCTTGTAGCCAGCCATTCTGTTCAGATGGGGTTGGGAAATACTCTTCACAGTGGGTGGAGCTATGTCTCAGTTTCCTTGTTTGGGCAAAATAAGGAGGGGTCCCTCCAAGTCTCTCACCATTTTCACAAAAAGGCTTTCCAGTTTGGAGGATCTGAGAGCTACAAATTAATGCCCATGCCTGGACTATAAATTAATCCCCCTGCCTGGGCATAGCAGGGGAATCCTTCATGCCTGGTACTTGCTTTGTTCGGGGGGCAATTGGCTCCATGTGCCTCTCAGGTGGAGAATTGTTGGACTATATAGCTTCCATGTGATCTTGCCAGCCCCTATGGCAGATGGGGCCAAGAGACACTCTCCCCATTCAGGGGTTTGCCTGGGAATAGGCAAACTGACACTAAGGTTTGCAAAACTCACTTAAGAACCCAAATCAGGCAGAACTTCATTCCAACAAGGTCTCTAGTCAAAAGGTGCCATCAACTTGGTTCTTCAGATGAGCAGAACTTCTAGTTGGGATTACTACTTGGGCACTGCAGATATGAACTCAGTTTTCCAAGATTTGTGTACTGGTTGTTGCAAGCTCCCTGCCTTCTCTGTCACAGATTGCCAGTGGTTGAGACCTGCATATTCCACTGTAGTCTCCATGGGGTGAGACCACATTAGGGAGCTCCACAATGCTAGGGGTTAATGCTAGGGACAATTCTAATTGTCCCCTGGGCACTTTATTTCCCACTGGAGGAAACGGAGACTCAGTGGAGACTTCTTCAAGTAGCGCCATCTTAGTCTATGTGGCACAGGTGGGTGCATCAACCTCAGTCCTGTGTTCTAGGATTTTCTCAATGGTGTCTTGTTCATTAATAGTCATTAGTTGTTCTTCTTGTGAGGGAGAGTGAAGTCAGGAAAGCCTTATATTACTCTCTGAGTGATATCACTCCACACAGTGGGTTTTTGGAAGAAGGTTATTTTGTCATGTGATCAACTTAATAATGCCCCTCAAAAAAAAATCAATATGTAAACAAACACGTTATTAATTTTTGCTGAATAAGTTCATTTTTCTATAGTTTATTATATTCCAAGAAAATTTATAAAGATAACTTTAGGTGATAATCCATTTCATTATTTTTTTCTGATTGCTATTTCTACTTTTACAGAGAAATACAGTTTGCAATTAATGTAACTACAGATCAGCAATCAATGAGTATTCATCATTAGCTTGAGCAGTGTATTATTTCATGTATTAAGTACACCAAAGCATGAAATAAGAGTTGCCTTGTTAAACTATGACAAGTTAATGATTATAATAACATAAAATCATTCTGACCTCTGAATTAGTCTCATGGCATTTAACCAGTCTTCCTTTGATATCAAATCTCCTTTCTAAAAATTGCACATTAAATAAGAGATATATATATGTACATATATATATATAATATTGATATATATGAAGTATTATATAGACTATAATTTTTACTTATAGTACTCATATAACTCATACATACATTATGTATACAAAATATTATATAAATAAGGTATATTCATGCATATAGACTATTAAATATACTATACCCTTGACTCATATTTCCTAATCTAATTTTACAAATGGAATTATAGTAGTAACAAGTATTTTATAAACTAAGCTTTCCAACTTCATCTCAACTGAAACTTTCATATCATTTTGCCATAGCGAAGTCTTAGCATTCATTGTGTTACTTTTACTTGAAATATGGTGATGACAATCACATATAGAAATTGAAATGTACAATACATACAAAGAGTGGCTTTAAGTGTGTGGTTGAAGAATACTTGTTCTCATAATTTGTTTCAAGTTTAGCTGTTTCCAAGAGCCATCCCAGTTATAAGTTGGATAGATGTAAGGATTGTCCTCTTTGGGTTCATGAATCATAAGCTATTTGAAATTTAAAAATAAATATGAAATATTTCATTGTACTTTTAAAAAAACTAAAAAATATATAGTGTTAAGTGTTATGGTAAAATAGATTCTTACCACATTATACAGGAAGCAAATTAATGAAATCATCCAGAAGTCACATCAGACTGATTTAACACATAATAAAATAATGGCATCCTCATAAAACAAAGAAAACCATTCTCCTTTTATTCAATTTCTCACTAGGGTTTTTGTTAAGGAATATTTCCTGTTCTTTCTTAGAATGTTTGAGAAATTATTATGATATTTAGATAAATGAAGGAAGTACCATTATAAAAATCTTACAGATTAATTTGGTCAGTGCTGACTTTTTTCTTAGGAAATTTGTCAGAGTTATCTTCTAATCTGGCATAAATACAGCTATGTAGATATTTGTGGTTAGAAACATTGTTTTCTTTGACTATGCCTCTTCCTATCTGCAAGCCCACCTATTACTGAAAAATAAATGCATAAAACTCTCTACTAAAATTCTTTCCAAACAAGATTGAGCTTTTTTTCTTTTTCAGTATTTACAAATTTTAACTTTCCTTTTAAGAGAGCTTACTTGTAATTTCTTCCACAGAACTTTGGTGGTGGAGGTACAGGACTTCAAGGAAGGATGCTCTGATGGGATGAGCTCCAGGGGCTCTGCACACAGAGGAAGGAAGGAAGAAAGGAAGGAAATGTTTAACCATGATTTTAAGGAAATTTGAAACAGCATAGGATACATTAATTCTACCTGCTAAATATTTAAATGTCAAGGTAGTTCCAGGCAAGATTATTATGAATCACACATAAACAAAGGTATTGCTAAAAAAACAAATGCTTACTGATAGTGACAACTGAGCAAGCTTATCTCACATTTCTGTCATCTATCATCTATCTATTATCTAACATATATCTACTTATTTATCTATCATCTATTTATCCATGATGGAGAATGGCTTACTGAAGGAGATATAGAAATAGAAGATTTACTTCAGCTGTCACTCTAAGCATTAAGTGACCTTTCTATCCAAAAGAATTAAATATAACCCC
Source organism: Mustela erminea (assembly GCF_009829155.1). NCBI lineage: Eukaryota > Metazoa > Chordata > Mammalia > Carnivora > Mustelidae > Mustela > Mustela erminea. Next base: position 71,857,533 of record NC_045635.1, on the reverse strand, counting down.
CCCCCTTCCGATTGTTATAGTGTGGAAAACATACCCAGATAAAACACAGTTGACAAAAGTAACTCAGACTCAATTTTGAGAGCTGCAGCCTCAAATAGTGACAGCACACTGCAGAGAATTTTGGAGGGAAACTAATACATACAAATCAATTTTTAAATAGTTGGTACTTAAAGACTCTACTTTAAGTGCATTAGCAAAGAATAAGTTGTAATAATTATGAGCATTGAAACAAGATATTGGCATTTTATCACAGATATGAGGCATATAACAATGTATCCAGACCAGATCTACACAAAGCTTATTCTTATAGCCACACTGGTTATGTGTGGGTACATAACTTTGTGACATGGCCATTTTGATGGAGCCACATTGAAATCAAGGATTTTTTTTTAAAGATTTTATTATTTATTTGACAGAGAGAGATCACAAGTAGGCAGAGAGGCAGGCAGAGAGAGAGAGAGGAGGAAGCAGGCTCCCTGCTGAGCAGAGAGCCCGATGCGGGACTCAATCCCAGGACCCTGAGATCATGACCTGAGCCGAAGGCAGCGGCTTAACCCACTGAGCCACCCAGGCGCAACTGCTACTTTGATAGAGCTATTTTGATATGGAGAAATTTGATGCAGACTATAAAACATTGTACTTTCTGATTAAAAAAAAAGATTATTGTATGCACCATGACTCATTCCTAAGTTTCAACTCATGTCCACAACCACCTCTGGGGAGTGGGGAATCTTGGACTGGTAATAATATCAGAGATGAGATAAAAATTAGGTATTTGGAAAGACAAACTGATATAAACAAGAAGAATGAGACATACCCATTATTTCTCCTCTGTTGTCTAATTATCTTTCTTTTGTCTTTGGGCCTTCCTCTTCTGCTTTGATTTTGCGATCTTCTTTAAAATAAAACAGAAGACCACAAAAAAACAAAAGAAGAAAATCATGACTTTTGAAAGTGTGATTCCTATGAAGCTTGAGAAGAAAGCTTCACTTGTGTCTATATCCAGGCCCTCTGTTCTTTGATCCCTGATGTCATAGTAGTCAGAATCAAGGGTTCCTGACCATTCCATACATCAGGTCTTAAAAGGGCTACCTTTCTTTCCATTGTGGACCTAAGTTCATAAGTCCAGGTCTCTTTCTTCAGCAAGCAAGAGAGAATAGTATTTCTGATGTGACGAAAAGAGGCTTATCTAAAATTTGGCCTTGGAAGTCATAAACCAGATTCTCTAGCTTCAGCAGTGTGGATATACTGAGAATACCACAGGAAAAAAGTGAGGGGGGGGGTCTCAACATGTAGATGGACTTTTATGTACCTCTCATTTTCCCAGTTTTGGTTTAATTTAAAGTCATTAATGCAAACCCAGCCTTGGTTCAACTAGGTAAATGTCAAAAAGTGTTTTAGGTAGAATGTAAGGGTAGAAAATTATAGAGTATAAGACAGGGCCACACTGACAGTGTGAGATTATTTTTGAGACCTAAAGGTACTGGTGATAGTAGTGGTTATAGCAGTATGGCATTCTACTCTGATGAGCACATGGGGATCCAGAAAGAACAGCAACTAACTACAGAAGACAGTTTTCTCCAGAGTCAGTGACTTATCAAACCCTTGAGGCAGGGTGATAATTTAGTGTATTTAGGGTGTGCCTCTTGTGTGTGCTGCATGTTCTGTAATGTTGTGTTCTGGTTGGTCTATTTTTAGTCCAGTCATCTTTTTTGCTCTCTTTACCTTCAGTGGTTAGTGTTTTCTCCTTGCCCAGAATGTGGCAAGTTTTAACTAGGTGTACTCCAATCTGTTCTTTAAATGAGACCTGATACTACTTCCACTAGAACAGAAGCCCTACAGAATCTCTCGTTGGGAGAGGTGATGTGGGCAGGTGTTTTTGCTGGTTTCCTAGTGAAGGGGTCAGACATACTGGGATTGAGGCAAACTTGACTGAGAATGGCAATACAGCCAGAGTGCAGTCGTGTTGGACTTGGTGTAAGCAGATTAGGCAACCAGTGTCAGAACTTTGGTGCTTACTTTATGTAAGTGGCTCTCGGTTTATGCTGAGGCATGGGTGGAGGGAAATGGCATCAGCCAGTTCCTTTTTCCTTGAAGAGGCATTTCCATCATGATGGCTCTCAGGGAAGTACCGGGAGAAAAGAATACAATCTCCCCCACTGTGTGTCCTAGGCATTTTTCAGACCGCTATTTCCACACTGTGTGCTTCTGGGTTATTTGTTTGTCTTATCAACAAGAGCAGTGAGGTGCCCTTCAACCTCTATCCAACCCAAGTCTGCTGAGTTTTAAAACTCCAGGCTTTATGGACATAGATTTGGCAGGAGCCTTTACTGACCTTGTGAAGAAGGGTCCTGCCATGCTGGGACTCAGGCAAGTTTGACCAAGAAAGGCAGTCACACCGGAGCACAAGGGTATGTGACTTGGTGTAAGCAATTTAGACAGCCAGTGTCAGGGCTGAGCTGCTTTCTGCAGGTGGTTCTGTGTTTATGCTGATGTCAGAGTAGGGAAATAGTGCTGCTAGCTCCTTTGTCCTAGGAGAGGCCTCTCCATGGATGCTGCCTCTCTGGTACAAGCTCTAAGAAGAGTGAATAATCTCCCTTCTCTGTGCCCCAGGAGTTCTTTGCATTGCTGTTTCTATGTCATCTGTTCCAGGTTGTTTGTCTGCCTTCTATCCAGGAGTAGGGCAGGGCCCTCAGGGTTCTATTCCAGCCAAGTCCAGGATCTTTAAAACTTCAGTCTTTAAGCCCTGTCTGCTGCAAGAACTCATGAGAATCAGCCCCTCTTGTTTTCCCAGCCAATGGCTTTGGGGAGATGTTCTCTTTGTGTGTTCTGTATGTTCCTCTCTCTCTCTCACCTTTCTCCATGACATGGCTCTCTCCACTCTGCAGTACCCATGGTCCATTTATCCCCCACACCAAGTCTCTGTACTTCCTATCTTCTCTAATGTGGCTTCTCTCTCTTTAGTTGTAGGGTTTATTCTTCCAGTCTTCAGGTTGATTTTTGTGGTATTTAGAATGATTTGGTAGTTATCTAGTTGGGTTTGTGGGATGAGATGAGCCTAGGGTCCTCCTGCTCCTCCACCATATTCTCTCCTTCCTACAAAATTAAGTATGTAAAAGTTATTAGTGGGGCGCCTGGGTGGCTCAGTGGGTTAAAGCCTCTGTCTTCAGCTCAGGTCATGACCCCAGGGTCCTGGGATCGAACCCGTGTCAGGCTCTCTGCTCAGCAGGGAGCCTGCTTCCCTTCCTCTCTTTCTGCCTGCCTCTCTGCCTACTTGTGATCTTTGTCTGTCAAATGAATAAATAAAATCTTTAAAAAAGTTATTAGTAAAACTTCTTCCTTTTGAGTGAAGTCACACACATGCATATGCACACTTGCAGAAACACACATACACATTTAGGTGAGTGTGTTGGCAGCTGCATTAAAAATGCAACCACCTCTCTTGGATTCTATTTAGTACCACAAAATGGTACCCTGAGATATTGCTCACCAGAAAGAGTGAAGGGATTTGCAAAAGGTACTCATTTTACAACCGCTGAGTAATTTAAATTCTGAGGCAATCTGACTCACGTTACTCACAGTTTCTTCCATTGACACTACAGGTAATAAAGACACCATACACCTGTACTTTTTATATGGACAACTCTGAGTTCATGTAACTTCCTTTTAATAATGGAAATGTGCCATATATGTTACCTAAATATGATGCCATATCTGTGCAAAAAAAAATATACAGAACACACAAATTTTTTAAAAAATCATTTTCAGACCATATGTCTTCATTTTCAGATCAGCAAATATAATTTCTATTAATTTATTACCTCTTATGATAAGGAAATTCCTCCAGGATTCAGTGATGAATAAAAGAACACAATATTTAGTAAGATGAGCCTGATTATCAAGGGTAAGTGTTTTATTGTTACTTCCTTTTTAAAACTGAAGTACAGTTGACATAAATATTATATTAGTTTCAGTTATACAACATAGTGATTCAACAATTCTATACATTATATTTTACCCATGATAAGTGTAGTTACCATGTCACCATACATTATTCCAATATTAATGACCATATCCTCTATGTCATGCTTTTCGTCATCATGACCTACTTATTTATTTTATAACTGGAAGTTTTTAACCTCTTAATCCCATTCACTTATTCTACACATCCTTCCCACCCTTGTCCCTCTGGCAACCACAAGTTTGTTCTCTGTATTTATGGTTCCATCTCTGTTTTTGTTTGCTTCTTCATTTGTCTCATTTTTAAGATACTACATATAAGTGAGACCACATGGCATTTGTTATAAGCATGGGGGAAAAACGTGAAGAAAACCAAGAAACAGACTTAATTATAGAGAACAAATTGATGATTACCAGTGTGGATGTAGGCATGATGGTGAGTTAAACAGGTAATGGGGATTAGGGAGAGCACTTTTGAACAACACTGAAGTTGTATGGAAATGTTCAATGATTAAATTGTATGGCTGAATGTAATATTACACTGTATGTTAACTAACAGGTATTTAAATAAATATTTGGGGGAAAAGGAAAAAAAAGAATCCAATTGTTGGGCCCCAAGAGGCTAAGATGGCGCCGGGTGGCCTTCTCTTCCGGATCGGGAACCCACATGGCCGACCACAAAGGCGCCAAAGTGGCGGTTTCGGTTTCCCATCAGTTTCGTTTCCCGCGAGTCTCCATCCCCTGCAGGGCGTGTCTCTCCCAACTCCCGCCGACACGGCACATCCCCATTGGCCCCCACTTTGCTGACCTCACTTCCCTTCCCTCACCCCATATAAGCCGCTGCCCTGCTCAATAAAGCGAGATCTTGCTTCGACAGACCTCCCGAGCCCGGTGTCTTCTGTGAGTGCGTTCCGGGTTCGCGACACTCGCCATCCCGCTCAGCCCCAAGGAGAGGCCTCCGGCTGGCCCGGGCGCCTCCTCCCCTCGGTGGGGAGCCCAACAACTGGTGCCCCGTGTGAGGAACCTCGCTCTTCTCGCTGACGGGCCAATCGGTCTACAGGTGAGTGTACCCCCATAAGCTATGGGGCAGTCCTTTTCTAAAAATGACCCTTCCTTAGAATCCCTACGCTTCCTTCTGAAGAGCCGTGGTCTTTCCCTCACTGACTCCCAGGCTCTCAAAACATGGGAAACCCTTATTAAAGCCGCCCCTTGGCTGCCTGAAAGTAATCTCTTTGACTGGGACACCTGGGACCGTATCGAACAATTAGTTCGCAAAGCCCATGTCAACCCTCCCGAAGCAGCTGCCCCAAATGAATCCCACCAGCCCTCAAAGGAGCCCGCCTCCACCGTCTCAAACACCACTGGAGACCCCCCTGTTAAACCAAAGAGGCTCTATCCCTCGCTAGATCCCTTTGATGCAGCTCCTTGGCCCCCGGATCTCCAACCCAAATCTCGGGCTGAAGGCCCTCCTATGCGCCCCCCTTCTACTAACCCCTTCCTCCAACCATCAGCGCCCACTCCTCCGTCTCCTTATTGCCCCCCCCCCCCCGGAGCATAGGACAATGTTTTATCCTTATCGCGCGCGAGGACGCCTCCTCACTGTCAGCGCTGGATTCAGCTGCCTCCACCTTTCGTAACTCCCTTATACGTCCCTACCCTGACCAATATTGACCGGAGCAGTTAGGGACAGCTCTACGCCCCTATTCAGCATGAAGAAGTTACAGAAGATGAGACCTTCCACCTTCAACCACCTTAGAGATTTAAGGGTCAAAATTGTTCAGGGGGGAATGATGAGGGAGCAGGAGGCTGGCTGAGGACAAAGCAAAAGCTGGCGCCTTGCACCCCCCCTTCACCCACTCCCCTCCATATGTGTAGCATTCCTCAGGCACCCCTGACTGCCATAAAACGATAAATAGCTAACTTGCAGAAATCACAGTCCTGCAGGGTAGGAGTCTCCCTTGGTTTGCAAATGTCCTTGAGATTTACAACAAAGAAGTTACCTTATCAATAGCCCTAATGTCACCCTACCCTCCATGAAAAACTGAAGGAGGGGGAGGTAGAAGGAAAGGTAAATAAAGTTAAATTTCTTCTAAACCTAAATCTCATTAACAAGGATGTTTGATAGCAGGAATGTGACATTCCACCAGGAGACTCCCAATTGTAACCAGGCCTTCAATATCACTGCCTTAGGAAGATCCCTAACCTCCCTCTCCGAGGTGGTCCTACAAAACAGGAGAGGGCTGGACCTATTGTTCTTGAGAGAGGGGGGATTATGCGTAGCCCTCAAGGAAGAATGTTGTTTTTATGCGGACCATACAGGGGTTGTTAGGGAAACCATGGATAAACTCAGAGAAAGACTAGCCCAAAGAAAAAAGGATTTTGAATCCCACCAGGGCTGGTTTGAAAATTGGTTTAATCGATCTCCTTGGCTCACCACCTTACTATCCACCATCTTAGGGCCCCTTATTATACTTCTACTAAACCTCTCCATCGGCCATTGTATCTTAAATAAACTCGTACAGTTTATAAAAGACCGCTTGTCAGTAATCCAGACCATGGTACTGATGCAGCAATATCAACTCCTTAAACAAACCGAGCCCCAGACTGAACAGGACAAATGGATATAAGATTCTATCCATGATAAAGAAAAAGGGGGGGAATGAAAGACCCTTCCCCCAATTGTTAACTAATTAACTGCTCTTTTGCCTTCTTGTAACCGCTTGTGCAAGAATACCCCTCCTCCCCTTGCAATGAAAGACCCTTCCCCCAGTTGTTGACCAATTTAACCGCTCTTTTGCCTTTCTGTAACCGCTTGGCTTTTAGGGTGTGACATTTGTCTCCTGTTTGAACAAGATACCTTCTGCTAATAGCCGAGGCATAGTCACGTAGGCAGGATGCTTCTCTGCTGAGTAATAAGGTCCAACTCCCCCTCCTCACTCCCCCTTCCCACCTTTTTCTTCGCGCGCGGGTCCTCCAAAGCCAATCCACTAACACCAAGTAAATTGTCAGCCAATCAGCTCCGCCCCACCCAAAACTTGTTTGTACCTGTCTATAAAAATCCTGCACCACCCCAGCCTGGGGTGCTCAGCTAGCAGGAGCTGCTGACCACCCGCAGGTGCCTGCGATACAATAAAGATCATCGGACTCCTGCCCAAGGACCCAACCGACTCCCACCGGGAGGTTACATTCTGTTTAAGGGGAGGATGTCTGCCCCGTTTGAATCTGAGGACATCGTACATGTCGGGAGGGAATATAAGAGATAGGTATTAAGAGCTAAAACCAGATTCGGTGAGTCAACTAGTAAATTTCCTCCTGACATATTGGATAATAATTATGCAAATAAGCCTTCTTCTAGTGCTTTCTTCTAGTAAACCCAGGTTGCTGGGCCATCCCTAACAAAGGGGACTCTTGCTGTATTTCTCTCTGTTTCTCCTAATAGATGTGGGGGCTTCTCCCTCACTCACTTCCCATGTTAATGGCTATAACTGGAGCCAACTGGGGTTGGTCTAACTCGAGACAGAGACTATAGGGAATATTCCCAAGCAGCTGCCAAAACTCTCTTTGTTTCGGGGAAGTTTCCCTGTGTTCTCTGGCCTGACTTGGACTGCCTAACCCCTCCCCCCTGGCTGATGGGAAAGCATGGTGTCTGCTCCTCTGTTGGGCCTTATGAGCTCTAAAACCGGGAATCTTTTCTCTGCCTCCTGGCAGCACTTTGTTTACGTTAACCCAGGAGGCAACCGTCCGGCTCCTTGGTACCCATGGGAACCTGGGGACCTTAAGGAGCTCAAAAAGGCAGTATTAGAGGACGGGCCCAATGCCCCATGGACAGAAACCATCCTCCGAGGTCTGGCCCATGCCCCATGTACAGCAGCTGACTGGCGGTCGCTAGCTAGGGCCGTTCTTCCAGGGGCCTTATATATAAAGTGGACAGCCCTATACAAGGAGGAATGCCAACAAATTGCAGAGAAAAATGCTCGAGCCAATCCCGCCATCCCTCTCTTATTGGGGCTCGGCATCACTGCCGGGGTAGCCACTGGGTCGGCCGGTTTGGGCACCTCTCTCCATTTTTATAAAACACTCTCCCAACAAATGATTGATGATCTCCAAACAATAGCGGGAACCATCTTGAACCTCCAGGAACAATTGGACTCCTTAGCCACTGTGGTACTCCAAAACCGGCGAGGCTTAGATCTATTAACAGCCGAAAAGGGAGGCATATGTTTGTTTTTACAGGAGGAATGTTGTTTCTTTGCCAACCGGTCGGGTATTGTACGAGACAAAATCAAGAAGCTACAGGAGGACCTAGAGAAGCGCCGCCACGCCCTGATGACCTCCCCCTTCTGGACAAGCTTTAATGGCTTACTTCCCTTTCTCCTCCCCCTCCTGGGGCCCATCCTAACCCTACTTCTCCTGCTGACCTTTGGCCCCTGTATTATCAATAAGATTGCCCAATTCGTCCAAAAAAGAGTGGAGGCCATTCAACTCATGAACGCCCATGTTCGATACCAGAGACTGGCCACCCGTGACGACGAGTCCTACGAGGGGCCCCATCAATAGTCTCACGACCTATGGCGGATGGGATTCCTTGCAGGAACAACCCACGCCAGGTCAGGGACCAAACCCCTATACAGGCATGATATTCAATGATGGGTAAGACCGGCGGGGGACGCAGAGCAACCTAAGACAGGGGGTACACCAAAGCGGTGTGATTCCCCAACGACAGGTAAGCCTGAAGGCCCGCTGCCGGCGACCTAAGACAGAAGTCATGCATACAAAAACAAAAGGGGGAGATGTTGGGCCCCAAGAGGCTAAGATGGCGCCGGGTGGCCTTCTCTTCCGGATCGGGAACCCACATGGCCGACCACAAAGGCGCCAAAGTGGCGGTTTCGGTTTCCCATCAGTTTCGTTTCCCGCGAGTCTCCATCCCCTGCAGGGCGTGTCTCTCCCAACTCCCGCCGACACGGCACATCCCCATTGGCCCCCACTTTGCTGACCTCACTTCCCTTCCCTCACCCCATATAAGCCGCTGCCCTGCTCAATACAGGGAGATCCTGCTTCGACAGACCTCCCGAGCCCGGTGTCTTCTGTGGGTGCGTTCCAGGTTCGCGACACTCGCCATCCCGCTCAGCCCCAAGGAGAGGCCTCTGGCTGGCCCCGGGCGCCTCCTCCCCTCGGCGGGGAGCCCAACATCCAGTGAAGCAGGTATTATTATTATCCCCATTTTATTTATTTATTTGCATTTTAGGTTATTATATTTTATTTTTATTTATTTTTTATTGTTATTGGGTCACCATACAGTATATCATTAGTTTTTAATGTACTGTTCCATGATTCATTTTATGCCTAAAGCACCCAGTGCTCCATGCAATACATGCCCTCCTTAATACCCATTACTAGGCTAACCCATCCCTCCCCATCTAAAACCCTCAGTTTCTTTCTCAGAGTCTATAGTCTCTTATGCTTCATATCGCCCTCTGATTTCCTGCCCTTCATTTTTCCCTTCCTTCTCCTAATATCCTCCATGTTATTCCTTATATTCCACAAATTAATGAAACCATGTGAAAATTGACTTTCTCTGCTTGACTTGTTTCACTCAGCATAATCTTCTACAGTCTCATCTATGTTGATGCAAAACTTGGGTATTCATCTTTAGTGATGGCTGAGTAATATTCCATTGTGTACATGGACCACATCTGTATCCATTCATCTGTTGAAGGGCTTCTCGGCTCTTTCCACAGTTTGGCTATTGTGGACATTGCCGCTATGAACGTTGGGGTACTTGAGGTCCTTCTTTTCACTACATCTGTATCTTTGGGGTAAATACCCAATAATGAAATTTTGGGGTCATAAGGTAGGTTTATTTTTAATATTTTGAGGAACCTGAACGCTGTTTTCCAAAGTGGTTGCACCAACTTGCATTCCCATTAACAGTGTAAGAGGGTTCTCCTTTCCCCACAACCTCTCCAACATTTCCTATTTCTTGTCTTGTCAATTTTGGCCATTCTAACTGGTGTAAAGTGGTATTTCAATGTGGTTCTGATTTGAATTTCCCTGATGGCTAATGATGAACATTTTTTTTTTAATGTGTCTGTTAGCCATTTGTATTTCTTCATTGGAGAAGGGTCTGCTCATGTTTTCTGCCCATTATTTGACTTACTTGTCTTTCGAGTATTGAGTTTAAGAAGTTCTTTATAGATCTTGGATACCAGCCCTTTGTAGTGTCATTTGCAAATATCTTCTCCCATTGCGTGGGTTGCCTCATTGTTTTGTTGAATATGTCCATTGTTGTGCAGCAGCTTTTTATCTAGATGAAGTCCCAAAAGTTCATTTTCACTTTTCTTTCCCCTGCCTTTGGAGATGTGTCTCTAAAGGAGTTGCTGTGGCCAACGTTGAAGAGGTTCTCCTCTAGGATTTTGATGGATTCCCATCTCACACTGAGATCTTTCATCCATTTTTAGGTTATCTTTATTTATGGTGTAAGAGAATGGTCTAGTTTCATTCTTCTGTATATAGCTGTCCAATTTTCCCAGCACCATTTATTGAAGAGACTGTCTTTTTTCCACTGGACATTTTTTCTTGCTTTGTTGAATATTAATTGACCATGGAGTTGAGGGTCCATGTCTGGGCTCTCTACTCTCTTCCATTGGTCTAGACTTCCATGCAGTCTTGGTGACCACAACTTTGTTATATAGCTTGAAATCAGGCAACATGATGACCTCAGCTTAGTTTTTCTTTTTCAACAGTTCCTTGGCGATTCAGGGTCTTTTCTGGTTCCATACAAATTTTAGGATTGTTTGTTCCAGCATTTTGAAAAATGCCGATGGTATTTTGATCCAGATAGCACTGAAAGTGTACATTGCTCTGGGCAGCATGGACGTTTTAACAATGTTTATTCTTCTGATCCTTGAGCATGGAAAATTTTTCCATCTTTTTGTATCTTCTTCAATTTCTTTTGTGAGTGTTCTGTAGTTCCTCAAGTGTAAATCCTTTACCTCTTTGGTTAGGTTTATTACAAGGTATTTTATGGGTTTTGGTGCTATCATAAATTGAATCAATTCTTTAATTTCCCCTCTGCTACTTTATTGTTAGTGTATAAGAAAGCAACTGATTTCTGTGCATTGATTTTGTATCCTGCTATATTACAGTATTGCTGTATGAGTTCTGGTCATTTGGAGGTGGAATCTTTTTAGATTCCCACATAAAGTATTATGTCATCTGCAAAGAGAGAAAGTTTGACTTCTTCTTTGGCAATTTAAATACCTTTTATTTCTTTCTGTTGTTTTATTGCTGTTGCTGGGACTTCTAGTACCATGTTGAACAATAGTAGTGAGAGTGCACATCCTTGTCATGTTCCTGATCTTAAGGGAAAGGTTCTTAGCTTTTCCATTGAGAATGATATTCGCTATGGGTTTTTCATAGATAGATTTTATGAAATGGAGGGATGTTATCCCTATAAAGAACTGGAGACTTATCCCTAGACTCTGAAGAGTTTTAATCAGGAAAAGATGTTGTATTTTGTCAAATGCTTTTTCTGAATCAACTGAGATGACCATGTGGTTCTTGTCCCTTCTCTTATTTATGTGTTCTATACATTGATTTATGAATGTTGAACCACCCTTTCATCCCAGGGATAAATCCCATCTGGCTGTGATGGATTAATCTTCTAATGTACTGTTGGGTCTTATTAGCTAGGATCTTGTTGGGAATCTTGAAATCCATGGTTATCAAGGATATTGATCTGAAGTTCTCCTTTTTAATGGGGGCTTTGCCTGGTTTTGCAACCAAAGTAATGCTGGCCTCATAGAATGAGACTGGAAGTTTTTCTTCTCTTTCTATTTTTTTGAAACAGATTAGGAGAATAGGTATTATTTCTTCTTTGAGTGTTTGGCAGAATTCCCCAGGGAATCCATCAGGTCCTAGACTCGTTTTTTGGAAGGTTTTCAATTACTGCTTCAATCTCATTACTGGTTACTGGTCTATTCAGGTTGTCAATTTCTTCCTGTTTCAGTCTTGGAAGTTTATAGGTTTCCAGGAATGCATCCATTTCTTCTAGGTTGCTTAACTTATTGGCATACAGCTGTTGAAAATAATTTCTGACCATTGTTTCTATTTCCTTGGTGTTATTCATGATCTCTCCTCTTTCATTCATAATTTTATTAATTTGGGTCCTTTCTCTTTTAATTTTAATAAGTCTGGCCAGTGGTTTTCCAATTTTATTAATTCTTTCAAAGAACCAGCTCTAGTTTTGTTGATGTGTTCTACTGTACCTTTGGTTTCTAATTCATTCTTCTCTGCTCTAATCTTAATTATTTCCATTCTTGTGCCTTGGTTAGGCTTCATTTGTTGTCAAGTCTCCAGTTCTTTAAAGTTTAAAAAGAGCTTGTGTATTATATATATATATATATATATATATATATATATATATAATATATATATATTTTTTTTGAGTGAAGCTTGAATGGCTCTGTACTTCCCCCTTAGGATTGCCTTTGCTGTATCCCATAGGATTTGGACTGATATGTTTTCATCCTCATTGGCTTCCACGGATTGTTTAAGTTCTTCTTTGATTTCCTGGTTGACCCAAACATTCTTGAGTAGGATGATCTTTAGCTTCCAAGCATTTGAATTTCTTACAAACTTTTTCTTGTGATCGAATTTCAGTTTTAAAGCATTGTGGTCTGAAAATATGCAGGGAATAATCTCAATATTTTCCTATCAGTTGAGAACTGATTTGTGACCCAGTATGTGGTCTATTCTGGAGAACGTTCCATGTGCACTTGAGAAGAATGAGTATTCTGTTGTTTTGGGGTAGAGTGTTCTGTATATATTTATAAGGTTCATCTGGTCCAATGTGTCATTCAAAGCTCTTGTTTCTTCATGATTTTCTGCTTAGATTATCATCTATTGCTGAGAATGAAGTGTTAAGGTCTCCCTCTATTAATGCAGTGTTATCAATATGTCTCTCTATTTTGGTTAGCGGTTGGCATTTGTAGTTGGCTGCTCCCATGTTGGAAGCATAGATATTTACAATTGTTAAACCTTCTTGCTGTATAGACACTTTAAGAATGATATAGTGTCCTTCTACATCCCTGACTACAGTGTTTAACTTAAAGTCTATTTTATCTGATATGAGAATTGCTATCCCAGCTTTCTTTTGAAATCCATTGGCATGAAAGATGGTTTTCCATCCCATCACTTTCAGTCCAGATGTATCTTTAGCTTCAAACTGAGTCTCTTGTAGACAGCATATGGATGGGTCCTGTCTTTTTATCCAATCTGCAACCCTGTGCTATTTTATGGGAACAATTTAGGCCATTCATGTTGAGAGAGATTTTTGAAAGATATGATTTTATTCTCATCAAGTTGCCTGTGAAGTCCTTGTTTGTATAGATTGTCTCTGTATATTTCTATTCTATATTACTCTTGGGGGTCTTTTTTCTTTTTTAGAACCCCCCCCCTTAACATTTCTTGCAGGGCTGGATTAGTGGTCACATATTCTCTCAGTTTCTGCCAGTCCTGAAATCTTCTTATCTATTCTAAATAACAGCCTTGCAGGATAATGATTTCTTGGCTGCACGTTCTTCTCATTTAGTTCCCTGAATATGTCTTGCCAACCCTTTCTGGCTTGCCAGGTCTCTGTGGACAGGTCTGACTTTATTCTGATGTTCCTCCCTCTGTATGCAAGGAATATCTTCCTTCAACTTGCATTAAGATGATTTCGTTGGTTCTAAGATTTGAGAGTTTTACTAGTATATGCTGGGGCATTGGTCTGTTCACTTGATAATGCGAATCAATCTGTCTAAACTCAATTCCATAATTTTCAGGTGTGCAAATTAGAGGCTGGCCCACCCAGAAGCACCCGCTCCACCAGGGACATCAGGCTGAGGGCAGTCAGAAACATCTCCCATGCAAACACCACCCCTTTGCCCCTCTTGGGGTAAGCAAGCTCGGGAAGGTGGAGTTGGGTCCAGCAGGGTTGGTGCTGAGCTTTGTCCTTTCTCCATCCTCTCTGCCTCACTCCTGCTGTCCCTTCCTTTCTCAGTGCTATACAGACAGTGCATACAGCCAAGCAGGGGGCTGAAGGGTAGGGGTGGGAAGACTGTGCATTCAGGAAGGACAAGGGGAGACTGTAAGAGAGGTAGTGAGGATCTTCTGCTGATTAAGGTGGCTCCTGGTCTCTTTACTAGCTTCTGGGAGTCCTGGGGTGGAAGCTGCTACTACGGTTGCTGGTGGGACCTGAAGGTTCTCTGGCATGAACCATGCAGGACGGGGAAGAAATGCTGGGAAAACAGCCTCTAGAATATGCCTCTATGCCTCAAGGACATGAATGCTTGTTTCATTCCCCAGATTAGGGAACTTCTCTGCTACGATTTGCTCATATATGTCTTCTAGTCCTCACTCTCTTGCCACCCCCTCAGGGATCCCAATAATTCTGACATTGGAACATTTCTTGTCATCATTTATTTCTCTAATTCTGTTTTCATTGATTCTAAGCTGTTTGTTCCAGCCTCTTCCTGTTCCTTCTTTTCAATCAGCTTGTCTTCTAGATCACTAATTAGTTCTTCTACCTTGTTCACCCTAGCTGTTAGAGTACCTAGATTAGATTGGATTTCATTGATTTTTAAGTTCTGCCAGATCAGATCACTTCTTCCCTTAGAGAATCTATGTTGTCATTAATACTTTTCTCCATCCTAGCTATTGTCTGCATAACTGTTACCCTGAAGTCTATTTCTGACATCTTGTTTATATCCATATCCATTAATTCTGTGGCAGAGGAGACAGTCTCTGTGGTTTTCCTGTGTTAGAGGTTCCTCCTCTTAGTCATTCTGTGGATGGGTAGTTGAGGAAATGTAGAAATTACTGACCACAACTCATGCAATATGCACCAGTTTTATAGGGACCTCAAGGTTTTCTGCCTCTTGTTCTTCCAGCCTGTTTTCTGAGGGAGGGGCTTGCTTCACTGTTACTCAGGCAACCTTGTTTGGGCAGAGTTGCCCTTCCCTCTTTGGGAGGGGATGAGCTCAATGAAAACCGGTTGGGGGGGAGCTTTTATTCTCTGGCAGCTTTCCATGCCTCTCCTCAAGTGTCAGAGCAGAAGTGACTGTGTCCAAACCTCTTTTTCAGGACAGAGATCACAGTCTGCCCCTCAGTGGCGTCCCTAGGCCACACTGTCTCCAATTCTGTCTGTACTGGCAAAAACTGCCGTGTTCTGGATTGTGCCCCCTACAGCAGCACTCTCAGCCCTCACTTCCAGGTCAAGGCACATTTCTACCTTTTGTCCTTCTAAAAGCATCAGCCTCCCCAGTTTGAATGCATGC
Source organism: Mustela erminea (assembly GCF_009829155.1). Taxonomy (NCBI): domain Eukaryota; kingdom Metazoa; phylum Chordata; class Mammalia; order Carnivora; family Mustelidae; genus Mustela; species Mustela erminea. The sequence goes on along the minus strand of NC_045635.1, from coordinate 71,842,255 downwards.
CCCTACAGCTCCAGGTATCAGTCTGGAGGGCTGACCTAAATTATTTTCCCTGCTGCTAGTTGTCTGCAAGTCTGTGCCCAGCCCCAGCTCAGGAGGCACAGGATTCTGTTTATCTTCCAATATTTGCCTGCAGAATCACAGTTCCCTGCTTCATACCTTGAAACCAACCACCTGAGATACTTTCTTTGTAGAGATCTAGGTATATCTTCTTACAGCACAGACTGATTTTGTGGGTGTTCAGAATGGTCTAGTAGATATCCAGCTCAATTCAGGGGACTGGTTGGAATAGGGTCCCTACTCTTCTGCCTTCTTTGCCCTTCCACCAGCATCTTTCACAGAGCTAGAACAATCCTAAAATTTTTACTGAACCCAAAAGACCCTGAATAGCCAATGTAACCTTAAAAAAAAAAAAAAAAAAAGCAAACCTGGAGGCATCACAATTTTGGACTTCAACTGATATTACAAAGCTGTAGTGATCCAGACAGTATGGTATTGGCACAAGAACAGACACATAGATCAATGGAACAGAATAGAAACCCACAAATGAACCCACAATCATATGGTCAACTAATCTTCAACAAAGTAGGAAAAAATATCCAATGGAATAGAGAGTCCCTTCAACAAAGTGCATTGGAAAAACTGAAGAACAACATGCAAAAGAATGAAATTGGACCATATTCTTACAACATACACAGAAATAAATTCAAAATGGATGACAGACCTGAATGTGAGATAGGAAACTATCAAAATCCTAGGAAACACAGGCAGTAACCTCTTTGACATTGGCTACAGCAGCTTCTTACCAGATATGTCTCCTGAGCAAGGGAATGAAAAGGAAAATGATCCACTGGGAGTTAATAAAAACTGAAAGCTTCTGCACATCAAAGGAAACAATCAACAAACAAAAAAATTTAACCAATGGAATAGGATAAGATATTTGCAAATGACATATCCAATAAAAGGTTAGTACTCAAAATATATAAGGAACTTATCAAACTGAACACCCCAAAACTAAATAATCCAGTTAAAAAATGGGAGCACTGGGTGTTGCACATAAACAACGAATCTTGGAACACTACATCAAAAACTAATGATGTATTTTATGGTGAATAACATAACACAATAAAAAATTAATAGACAGAAGGCACAAATAGACATTTTTCAAAAGAAGACACTCAGATGGCACACAGATACATGAAAAGATGCTCAACATCACTCATCATCATCAAAATACAAATAAAACCACAATGAGATAACACCTCATATGTCATAATGGTTAAAATTAGCAACACAAGGAACTACAGGTGTTGGCGGGGATGCCAAGAAAGGGATGCCCTTTGAGATTCTTGGTGGGGATGCAAACTAGTGCAGTCGCTCTGTAAAACAGTATGGAAGTTCCTCAAAAAGTTAAAAATAGAACTATCCTGGGGCGCCTGGGTGGCTCAGTGGGTTAAAGCCTCTGCTTTCGGCTCAGGTCATGATCCCAGGGTCCTGGGATCGAGCCGCGCATCGGGCTCTCTGCTCGGCGGGGAGCCTGCTTCCTCCTCTCTCTCTGCCTGCCTCTCTGCCTACTTGTGATCTCTCTCTGTCGAATAAATAAATAAAATCTTAAAAAAAAAATAGAACTATCCTATGGTCCAGCAATTGCACTAGTAGATATTTACCCAAGGGATACAAAAATAATAATTCAAAGGGAGATATGCACCCCAATGCTTATAGCAGCATTGTCAACCATAGCCAAATTATGGAAAGAATGCAAATGTGCATTGAGTGATGAATGGATATAGAAGATGTAATATAGATAGATAGATAGATATAGATATAGATATAATGGAATATCACTAAGCCATCAAAAAGATTATCTTGTCATTTCCAACATCATGGATGGAGTTAGAGAGTATTATGTTAAGTGAAATATACTAGTCAGAGAAAAATAAATACCATTTTATTTCACTCATATGTGGAATTTAAGAAACAATGGGTGCCTGGGTGGCTCAGTGGGTTAAATTCTTTGCCTTTGGCTCAGCTCATGATCCCAGAGTTCTGGGATCAAGCCCCTTATCGTGCTCTCTGATTGGCAGGGAGCTTGCTTCTCTCTCTCTCCCTCTGCCTGCCTCTCTGCCTATTTGTGATTTCTGTCTATTAAATAAACAAATAAAATCTTTAAAAAAAGAAACAAACAAAACAGATGAACATGGAGGGGGGAAGAGAAGCAAAGCAGGATATAAACCCTTAACTGTAGTGGTTACCTGAAGGGAGGTGGGCAGAGGGTCAGTTAAACAGATGATGAGGATTAAGGAGGGCATGGTTTTGATGAGCTCTGGGTGTTATATGTAAGTGATGAATTACTAAAATCTACACCTGAAACTAATATTACACTGCATGTTAACTAACTATAATTTAAATAAATACTTGGAAAAAATTAAAGGTTTAGAACTTAAAAACATAAAAATATGCTTTATTTTGAGTGGTATACTTTTTTATTTTTTTAAGATTTTATTTATTCATTTGACAGACAGAGATCACAAGTAGGCAGAGAGGCAGGTAGAGAGAGACAGGGAAAAAGGTTTCCTGTTGGGCACAGAGCCTGATGTGGGGCTTGATTCCAGGACCCTGGGATAATGACCTGAGCCAAAGGCAGGGGCTTTAACCCACTGAGCCACCCAGGTGCCCCAGAGTGGTATACTTTTTAAAAGATTTATTTATTTATTTATTTATTTGATGCAGAAAGAAAGAGAGCAGGGGTGAGGGTCCAAAGGAGAGGAAGAGGGAATCTAAAGCAGACTTCACACTGAGTACAGAATCTGACGCAGGGCTTAATTTCATTACCCTGAGATCATGACTTGAGACAGAACCAAGAGTCAGACACTCAACGGCTGTGCCACCCAGGCACCCCTTGAGTGGTATATGTTTTTAATGTGCACAAAATTCAGGAAAAAATGTGCACATTACTTTGGTGCTTAGTACTAAAAAAACCATTTTCATCCCTTTCTCTGTAATAATATAGTCTTTTGTGTAACAATTCTGGTCATTTGAAGCACTTTACCTTTATTATCTCACTGAATATTCACAACAGCTTTATGAGACAGACAAGAATGGCATATAAGAAAGCAGCTAAGATTTTGTGAGCATTTTGAATAAAGGGGTTAGAATGGTTGCATCTTATGCAAACTTTAAACAAACTTTGACAAGTTTCCACACCAAAGACCTTTTAAAATTTAGGTAATATGGGACTAGAGTACAGATAATTTCTTCCAAACTAAAATTTGATGCTGGCCTGATCATGAACTGTCAACCTGATAAAGATAATCTACATGAAGATCTCCCAAGGCTGGGTGAGTGGGTAGAACTCAGCAGAGAAGCTTCAATGAGCTAAATGTTATTTATTAGAGAATAGGCATCAAAGAATAAACTTGGCATGTAACATACTGAAAACAAAAGAGTTGAAGGGCAGCAAAAGCAAGAGATCTTTGACTCTTCAAATATGAAGGAAGTTGAAGCAAATTTAAGGTAAAATATGCTGAAAAGTATACAAAAATCTTAGAGTTGACTCTCATAGAATCTTAGCTGTTATCTAGTCTGTGCTCTCCTGAAGATGTCACTCCTGTCTCATCATAACCTCTTCTGGAATTCCTCCAGTTCTGAGAGGTGCATCCTCACAGTGGACCTATATGTGTGTGTGTGTGTGTGTGTATATATATAGTTATTTGATTGCTCCAACTGTTAGAAGATAAATGTACTACACTGAGCTGAAATTTGCCTCTTAGCTGTTGTCTAGTCTGTGCTCTGTGCTCTCCTGATGATGTCACTCCTGTCTCATCCTAGCCTCTTCTGGAATACCTCCACTATAACTATAGTTCCACTGTGAGGATGCACCTCTCAGAACTGGAGGTATTCCAGAAGAGGCTGGAAATATATATATATATATATCATTATTTGATTGCTATAAATATATATATTTAGTTGTTTAGTTATTCTTTAGTTATATATATATATATATTTAGTTATTTAGCTATTATTTAGTTATATTTAGTTTATATATATTTAGTTATTTGATTTGGCAAATAAATTTGCCTCTTAGCTGTTATCTAGTCTGTGCACTGTGCTCTCCTGAAGATGTCACTCCTGTCTCCTGTCTGTCATATATATGTATATGTGTATATATATATATACACATATGTATGTGTGTGTGTATATATATATATATATATGTATATATATATATATAGTTCCACTGTGAGGATGCACCTCTCAGAACTGGAGGTATTCCAGAAGAGGCTGGAAATATATATCTGTGTGTGTGTGTGTGTGTATATATATATATATATATATATATATATATATATATATAATTTGATTGCTATAAATATATATATTTAGTTATTTAGTTATTATTTAACTATATGTATATATATATAAATATATATATTTAGTTATTTAGTTATTATTTAGTTATATTTAGTTTATATATATTTAGTTATTTGATTGCTCCAACTGTTAGAAGATAAAATTTGTTTGAAATTTGCCTCCTGTAATCTCCACTTTTGGTTTTGGTTCTGCCTTTATGAACTATGCAAAATAAACATAATCCTTCCACTTATATGTCCTACACATGCTTTAAGACACCTATCATGGACAATATGTCCATACGTTTCCCTGCTCCTGGTGGGGAAGCAGACATTACAAAAATAGCCACCCAAATGAGTGTACAGATGCAAAGTTAGGTGTGTTATGAAGGAAGAAACATCTTCCTACAAGAGTGTATAGCAAAGGAACCTGAGCTAGGATCTTTATCATATTCCTCAAACCAGGGATAATGATGTTTATCTATCTTCCACATGTCCCAGCTGGCCTGCGGACCAAAGAGGTTTCTGACCAATGCTTATTTTAAAATACCTTTGTATTTTTAAATAATTTGGACTTGCAGACAAGCTGCAAAAATTGTACACTGAGTTTCCACATTTCCTTGACTCATCTTCCTCTAATATTAACATCTTATACAACCATAGTATATCATCAAAATTAGGAAAATAACAGTGGTATAATATTATGAACTAAACTACAGGCCTTAGGTGAATTTCTTTCCTTTTTTAATTTTTGTGACGATTTTGTTTATTTATTTGAGAGAGCTACACCATGAGTGGGGGAGGGGCAGTGGGGGCATCAGTCTCTCTGCTGAGCAGAAAGCCCAATGCAAGGTTTGACCCCAGGATTCTGGGATCATGACGTGAGGGGAAAAAAATGACCAACTGAGCCACCCAGGTGCCTAATTTCAGCAGTTTTCCCACTAATGACATTTTCCTGGTCTAGGATCCAACCCAGAGTCCCACATTTCTTTTACATGCCATCTCTCCTTAGTCTCTTCAGGTAGTGACAGGCCTTCTGTCTTCCTTTGTTTTCCATGACTTTAACACTTTTGAAGAATACTGGTTGGTTATTTTGTAGAACAGCCACTTAAATGAGTTTGTCTATTGTTTTCTCATTATTATATTGAAGGTTTTCTTTTTTTGTAAAGATTTTATTTATTTGTTTGACACAGAGAGACAGTGAATAGGAACACAAGAAGGGGGGTGTGGAAGAGGGAGAAGCAGACTTCCTCCCTAGCAGGAAGCCCAGTGCAGGGCTTGATCCCAGTCTGGGATCAAGACCTGAGCCAAAGGCAGATGCTTAGTGACTGAGCCACCCAGGCACCCCATATTGAAGTTTTTCATTTTTGGCAAGAAAACCACAGGAGTGATGTGCCCTTCTTAGTGCAACATATCAGAACATACATTATGTCAATATGACTTATTATTAGCAACATTAACTTTGATCACATGGTTAAGGTGGTTTCTGACATATTTCTGCTTTAAAACATCATAAGGAATAACATGGAAGACGTGGGGAAATGAACAGGAGAAGTGAGTTGGGGGAAATTGGAGGGGGAGATGAACCATGAGAGATTGTGGACTCTGAGAAACAAACTGAGGATTTTGGACAGGGGGATTGGGTGAGCCTGGTGGTGGATATTATGGAGGGCATGTATTGCATGGAGCACTGGGTGTGGTGCATAAACAATGAATTCTGGAACACTGAAAATAAAGTTAAAAATGAATAAAACAATAAATAAATAAATAAAACATGGGTTTTTTATAGCATAATTAAAAGCAAAATATTCTGAAAATTTTTGAATGAGTAACATTTTAAAAAATGAAGTTCTTTTTCTCAGCTCTGTTCCCTAATCACTCATTTCTCACCCCCAGTATTCTAAGCATAATAACTTTTATACTTGCTTAGGTATTCATCCAGAGTTTCTTTATATAAATATAAGCAAATAGGAAGATATATTCTCACTCTCTCCCCTTATACACAAATGGAAGTGTACTATACACACTGTATCACACCCCCCCTCCAAGTGATTATGTCTTGGAGACATACCAGGACACAGATAACTTTCTTCTTTTGTAAAGTTCCATAGCACTCCATAGGATGAAGATACAATAGGTTATTTAAATAGCCTCACTGGGTGGGCAGTTGTGTTGCTTCCAATCCTTCCTATTGTGATTTATGACTGTGATAAAAATCTTGTAAATGTATTAGTTTTTACCTGTGGGAATATATCTGTAGAATATACTCCAAGATGTGACATTTCTGGGTCAAGTGATTTCATATATTTATTCATAATAAATTTCATATATATTCATAATATAATATTTCATATGAAATATTATATTATGACTATATCTGAATATATTATATATATCATGAATATATATAATATATATTATATATATAATATATATTATATATTATATATATTATATATAATATATATATTCATGATATATAATATATATATCATATATATAATATATTATATATAATATCATGAATATTATATTATTATATTATGAATATATTATATTATGAATATTATATTATGAATATATTATGTTATATTATAATATATTATGAATATATTATGTTATGAATATTATGAATATGTTATGAATCATATTTATTATATTGTGACTATATCATGAATATATTATATTATGAATATATTATATATTATATTATTAATATATTATGAATATATTATAATATGATGAATATATTACTAATATACATGTATTAGGAAAATATTATATTATGAATATATTATAAATATACATATATATGTATATTTTCAAGCGCCAAAGTGCCTTTTCTACCAGATGTTTCCTCATAGCCTTTCTAATAGGATGTATTGTCAAAATTTTGGATCCTTACTAAATACCATAAGCAAACAGAAATGTATTTCAGTGTAATTTTGGTCACATTTCTCACATAATACAAAGGAATGTGAACATCTTTTCATGTTTGAGAACTATTCAAATTTCCTTTTTAAGTGAACTGTCAGTTCATCTTATTTTACCATTTTAATTGATCCTTTATGATTATGAAGAGTTTTTAACATATGAAGAAAAATTAGCTTTCTTGTTATATTTATGCTGGACATCTTCTGTTTGTTCCTTTTGATCTACTACTCATCTTTCTCCTTCCTGTTCTGTGCCCCAGAATACTGACCCACATCATGTCAATGGGCTCCCTTGGCCTATAATGTTTGGTTAAAAGGAATTCTCATTAGAAGTTAAGAGGGAGGTAGGAGAGTGAGAATGAAGTAATTATTCCTCCAGTGCCCTCTCTACAGGGTTGCCTTGAGATGATTGCATACCTTAATCAAGCTGGTCTTCTCCACATAACTCTTTTCTTCCAGGTTCCAGTAACCATTCCCTTTCCTAACTCCTTCAAGCCTAAAGGTGGTAAAAGCTTTGATGTTACTAGTTCTAAGGTGTTATGTTATCCTTGTGACTCCCTTATGCTATCCACACCTTTCTAAATAGTTCCTTTATTAAACTTTCCTTGAAGACAACTAGATGACATTCACATTAGGATAAATAACCCAAAAAACAACCTGATGACTGGCAGAACAAACTCCACAGCTAAAAACAGAGAAAAGGCCATGTTAAAGAAGGTAGGTAGGGTGAAGACATGGTTTGGGAGAAAAATAGATCGATCCCATCCATAGTTTGGAGGGACCAGTGGCAAGAAGGACAAAAAACAGACTATCACATCAGGGAGCCCACATGGGGAAGATGAATTCCCATAAAGTTTGACTTTGAAAAAGAGAGGAGCCAAATTTCATGAGTTCTTACAACCAGAGGTACTTAAAGCCTGGAATGTTACAGTTCAGCAGGCTCAGCTCTGGGAAAGACCAGAGAGCATTAAGAAGTGGCATTACAACCCTTTAAGGGACAAGACAGAAGGCCAGTGGACATATGGATTGGAAGCAGTAGTTTGGAAAAAACAGAAAACACACAGCCACCTGTGGGGACCAGTGTGGCTCTCACACTCACTATGTAATTTCTTTAAACCAATTGCTGACCCTCCTCCACATATCAATAGATCTGTCATACCCAGTCACTCTTATTTCAGTCATGATGTTGTGAGCCCCCTCACCCAGAAGACCAGTGCAAACAATACCAATATCTCAGCCCCTGGCCCATGCATTTTTGTCAGTGGCAGCAGGTGTCATCTCACAAGCAGACCAGCCCACACATTGTTAAAATGTTCCTCATGCAGTGGGGACCAAAAGCGGCCCCACACAAGGCAAAGAGAACCTCTGCGGATAACTAGAGTGAAGGAAGAAGTGGCCAGAACTAAAAGACAGAGCATACACAATACACATAGGAGACACTCCCTGAAGTACCAGGTCCTGGGGAATAGGAGACACTGCATTACAGGACCTCTTCATCATAAGGCCATCACCTTCAGGAGGAGGAGATGTAGCTGATTTCCCAGATAGACTTAGATGAAATGAGATGACAAAGAAATATGACACAAATGAAGGAACAGGACAAAACCACAGTAACAGACCTAAATGAAACAGGTATTTGATAAAGAATTTGATAGAGAATTTGAATGATCACAAAGGTACTCACTGGACATGAAAAAAGAGTGAAAGACATCAGTAAGACGCTTAACAAAATGACAATAAAAGAACCAATCAGAGAATAACACAATAAATAAAATTTAAAATATCCTTGGAAAAAATAGCAGGCCAGAGTAAGTAGAGAAATAAATTAATGGTCTAGAAGACAGAGTAATGAAAATAATCAAGGTGAACAAATGAGAGAAAAAGTTATGCAAAATAAGAATGCACATAGAGAACTCAACTGTGGTAACATTCATATTATAGAGGCCCCAAAAGAACATGAGAGAGAAAAGGGGATAGAAAGTTTATTTGAAGAAATAATAGTTGAAATCTTCAAAAAATCTGGGGAAGAAAACAAATGTCAAGATCCAGGAGGCACAAAGATCCCTCCAAAAATCAACCCAATGAGGTCCACACCAAGATACAAAGTAATTAAAATGAAAAAATGTAGTGATAAAGAAAAAAAAATTAAAGTGGTAAAAGAAGACAATTATATACAAAGGAAACCCACTAAGACTATCAGCAGGTTATTCAGCAGAACTTTGCAGGCCAGAAGATATTGGCATGATACATTCAAAGAGCTAAAACGGAAAAAATCTGTAGCCAAACATAATCTATCCAGCAAGGCTATCATTCAGAATAGAAGAAAAAATAGTTTCTCAGATAAATAAAAATTAAAGGAGTTTATGACCACTAAATCAACCCTGCAAGGAATATTAAAAAGGGCTCTTTGAATGGAAAGGAAAGACTATAAGAGTATGGAACGAAAAAAAAAAGGCAGTAAAAATAAATACATTTGTAAAAAGCAATCAAGGGATTCACAAAATAAAAGGATGTAAAATGTGAGACCATGTACCTAAAACATGGGATTGCGGGGGAGAAGTGTAAACAAGAGGTTCAAACTTAAGTGACCATCAACTTAATATACACTGCTATATGAAGAGCATGTTATATACAGGCCTAATGATAACCACAAATCACAAGCCAGTAATAGATATGCAAAGAATCAAGAGAAAGGAATCCAAGAATACTACTAAAGAAAATCAACAAACCTTGAAAGACAGCAATGGAAGAAAAAAATCAGAGGAAAAAACAAAAATGGCCAGAAAACAAGTATGAATATAGTAATAAATATGTACCTATGAATAATTGTTTTGAATGTAAATGGACTAAACATTCTATTCAAAAGACACGGTGACAGAACGGATTAAAATTCCCATCTGTATGTTGCCTATAAGAGACTCATTTCATTGAAAGTGAGGTAATGGAGAAATATTTATCATGCAAATGGATGTGAAGAGAAAGTCATAGTAGCAATACTTATATTTGAGAAAATAGACTGTAAAACAAAGGCTAATGAGACAAAGAAGGACACTATGTAATCATCCAGGGAACAATCCTAAAAGGAGATAAAACAATTATAAATACTTAATGCACCCAACATGGGAGCAGCCAAATACATAAAAAGTTAAAAGCAAACATAAAGGAACTAATCAATATTAATACAAAAATAGTAGGGGACTTTAACCCTCCACTTACATCTATGGGCAGATCATCTAAACAGAAAATCAATAAGGAAACAGTGACTTTGAATGACAGACTGGACTTGATGGATTTAACAAATATATTCAGAATATTCCATCCAAAAACATCAGAACACACATTACTTTCAAGTACACGTGGAACTTTCTCCAGAATAGACCACATATTAGGCCACAAAACAAATCTCAACGAATTACAAAAGATGAAATTCACACCTGCAGACCTCAAGTTATATTACAAGGCTGTAGTAATCAAAGCAGTATGGTAGTGGCATAAAAATTGACACATATATTAATGTAAGAGAGTAGAAAACACATAAATAAATCCACAATTTCATAGTCAATTAATCTTTGAAAAAGGAAGAAGAATATCCAATGGGAAAAGTCTCTTCAACAAATGGTGTTGGGAAAACTGGACAGGTACATGCAAAAGAATGAAACTGGACCACCTTCTTACAACACACACACACACACACACACACACACAAAATTCAAAATGGATAAGTACTAAACCTGAAACCATAAAAATCCTGGAAGAGAGCAGAAGCAGTAATTTCTCTGCCATCAACCATAGCAACATCTTTCTATGTTTATCTCCTGAGGCAAGGGACTTAAAAGCAAAAATAAACTGTTGGGAGTACATCAAAATAAAAAGCTCCTGCACATCAAAGGAAACAATCATAAAAACTAAAGGCAAAACTATGGAATGGGAGAATATATTTGCAAATATCATATGTGATAAAGGGTTAATATGCAAAATATATAAAGAACTGATACAACTCAACATCCAGAGGACAATTCACTTAAAAATGGTCAGAGGACATGAACAGACATTTCTCCAACGAGGACATACAGATGACCAACAGGCACATAAAAAGATGCTCAATATCACTATATCACTCATGATCGGAGAAATGCAAATCAAAACTAAAATGAGTTATCACCTCACACTTGTCAGCAGAGCTAAAATCAAAAACACAAGAAACAACAAGTGTTGGTGAGGATGTGGAGAAAAAAGAACACTTGTGCACTGTTGAAGGGAATATAAATTGGTACAGCCATTCTGGAAAACAGTACAGTTAAATTGCTTTAAAATCTAATAATTGCCCTGCTGGGTATTTAGCTAAGAAATCCAAAAACACTAATTCAAAGGGATACATGTGCCCTTAAGTTTACTGCAGCATTATTTACAATAGCCAAATCATAGAAGAACCCCATATGTCCATCAACAGAAGAATGAATAAAGAAGAGGTATATATGAGGGTGACAAGATGGTGGGGAACTAGGAGGAGTGCTGTTTCAACCTGTACCCTAAAGTGAGCTGATTACCTACCAAAGAACTCTGGTCACCCAGGAAATCAGCCTGAGATTAGAATTATAAACGTCTGGATCTCTACGGGGGCTGAAGACACCAATGGGCAGGTAAAGTGGAGAGGGAACATTGGACCGACATAGGAAGATAAACAAAAGGGGGAGGGAGCCACCAGAAGTGACCCATTGGAAAGTAATACCCCACTAAGAGAGTGCCCTGTGTCTGTGGACCAGCATTAACTTGGAGTCTGGTTGAAAGCACTCAAAAAGAGCAAAGGATTGTGGGGGGAAATTGTGGGAATCAGGGCGGTTAGGTACAGGGGCTTAAGTCCCTGGACTGAGGACAGCCAGCCCTGGCGCTAAGCCAGAGAGAGTGTGGTGGAGAAACCAGGTCTTGGTCCCTGAGCCAGGAGCACGCCTGAGAGCACCTGGGTGGCGGCTCCCACCAGGGGCTGGGAGCCTCGCCAGCTGGCAGAACCACAGCCTTTTTGCACCCTCCACGCATGCGCCATGCCATGCTCTCAGAGTTTGACTCCCAACCCATACCTCCCCCTGAGAAAGGTGCTTGCAGGCGCCAGCCCGGCACTATCAGACCCAGAAAGTCTGAGCACTCCCAGCCCAGACCAGTGGGAAAATCTCAGTGTGCTATCACTGCTTGGGACCTTTCTGGTGGTGTGGAGCTACCCAGACAGTCGTTGCTGTTGTGGTTTTGGGTACAAGCAGGAGTTCCTGCATCCCCAGGGACCACGACCGGGAATGTGCTCTGCCAGTGGCCGAGGAGGAATTTACGTGCTCTGGAGCACCCAGAGGGCAACAGACTGAGGCTTCTCTCTGAGACGGAGGTCTGGGTGCAGTTTGCTTTCCTCTAAACCTCCAAAAACCATCAAAAGCTGTCAAGGTGAGAAAAAACATATGAACAAAGAAACAAAACACCTCCAGAAAACAAAAACCTGAAAAACCGGTTTCCTCAGAGCCCACCCCCTTGAGGGGGGTGGGAGGACTTAACTCAGGAAACACTGCCTGAAAACCCATGTGGCAGGCCCCTTCCCTAGAAAGCCAACGAGATGGGGGGGGGGGGAGACAAGAGAACAACCACTACTACTTCATAGATACAACATTTATTTTTAATTCGTTTCCACTATTCTTGTTCATTTTTATATAGATAATTTTTTAACCTATTTACCATCACAGTGAGATGTCTAGTACATCAAATTCCATAATAACCTTTTAACCTGAACTTTTGGATACATATACAGATGTTTTTCTTTTGCTTTTCTATTTTTAAATTTTTTTTAAATTTTAGTTTAGTTTATTCTTTTTTAATTTTTATTTTTTAATATTCATATAGAGTTAAACTTCAAGGTAATCCCCTTCCCCAATCAATGCTACCCCTATAGGTAAACCTATTTTTAATCCCCCTTTATCTTAGGAAAGTTGAATCCTTTAACAAAGATATCAAGATACATCCAGGAAGAATCAAAACAACCTTCCTCACCCACACTGAGAATTTACAACCACTCTCCCATCTTTTTCTTCCACCAGTGTTTCTGTGTTTTTGTGTTTGTCCTGGTAGTATATAAATCTTATACTTGGGGTTCTTTTTGACGAGGTTCTTTTTTGTTTTGCTTAAAAATATATATATATATATATTTTTTTTCTTCTCTTGTCATCTACTTCTATCAGTCTTTTTGTTTGTCTGTTTTTGTTTGTATACTTCAAAAATCTTACCTTGGGGCCAAGTTAGGCTGGGCCTTCTCTTTTATTTTATCTTTCTTTTTTTTCCCCGTCAATCTCTCTCTCTCTCTCTCTCTTTCTTTTTTCTTTCGTTTTGGTGGGGACTCTTGATTGCTCAGAAGCATTCCAGGGTGCACCTTGCCTGCACCATGGTAAATACATTCAGCTACATCCATTCAGCCATCTCTCACCAAAATGACTAGTAGGAAGAATGCCCAACAGAAGAAAAATTCAGAGTCTGGGCCTTCTGCAACAGAGCTAATGGCTATCAACATAGACTCGGACAGAGAATTCAGGCTAACAGGTATCCAGGCAGAACTAAGTTGGAGAGAGCCAAAGATGACAAAATGGAATTGATTAAGGCAGAACTGAAAGCCACCAGGGATGATGTTCACAATGTTCTCAATGAGTTCCAATCTAATATAAATTCTCTCAACGCTAGAGTAACTGAGACAGAAGATAGAATTAGTGATCTGGAGGAAAAACAGATAGAGAGAAAGGATCAGGAAGAAGCCTGGAACAAACAGCTTAGAAGCCATGAAAACAGAATTAGGGAAATAAATGACACCATGAAACGTGGCAATGTCAGAATTATTGGAATCCCTGAGGGAGAGGAGAAGGAAAGAAATCTAGGAGATATAGTGGAACATATTCTCCATGAAAATGTTCCCAATCTCGTGAATGGAACCAGTGTTCTTGTGCTAGAGGCCGAACGGTCTCCCCCAAGATTATGGATTCTCAAAAGTCCCCAAGACACCTGATAGTAAGAATGATGAATCATAATTGTAGACAGGATCTCTTGAAAGCAGCAAGACAAAGAAGCTCCTTATGTACAGAAGAAAGCCCATCAGAATAACATCAGACTGTCCACAGAAACCTGGCAAGCCAAAAAGTCCTGGCAAGATATATTCAGGACACTAAATGAAAAGAACATGCAGCCAAGAATAATTTATCCAGCAAGACTGACATTCAAAATCGATGGAGAGATAAAGACTTTCCAAGACCAGCAAAGCTTCAAAGAGTATGCGGCCACTAAGCCGACACTGCAGGAAATATTAAGGGGGGGTTCTATAAAAGAGACAAAATCCTAAGAATGTCAAGGAACAGAAATATAGAGACAATCTACAGAAAGAAAGACTTCAAAGGTAACATGATGTCAATAAAAACGTATCTATCAATAATCACTCTCAATGTGAATGGCCTAAATGCACCCATAAAATTACACAGGGTTGCAGATTGAATAAAACGACAGGATCCATCCATATGTTGTCTACAAGAGACCCATTTTGAACCTAAAGTTACAACCAGAATGAAAGTGAAGGGATGGAGAAGCATCTTTCATGCCAATGGGCTTCAAAAGAAGGTTGGGGTAATGATTCTCATATCAGATAAATTAGATTTTAAACTAACGACTGTAGTCAGAGATACAGAAGGACACTACATAATTCTTAAAGGGAATATCCACCAAGATGATCTAACAATTGTAAATATCCATGCCCCCAATATGGGAGCAGCCAATTACAGAAGAAAACTGTTAATCAAGATAAAGAGTCATATTGATATAATAACATTAATAGTAGATCTTAACACACCTCTCTCAGAAATAGATCATTGAAGCAGAAAATCAATAAAGAAACAAGAGCATTGAATGACACATTGGACCAGATGGACCTCATAGATATATACAGAACATTCCATCCTAAAACAGCAGAATACTCATTCTTCTTGAGTGCACATGGAACCTTCTCCAGAATAGACCACATACTGGGTCACAAACCAAGGCTCAACTGATACCAAAAGATTGAGATTATTCCTGCATATGCTCAGATTACAATGCTTTGAAACTGGAGCTCAACCACAAGGAAAAGTTTGGAAGAAATTCAAACACCTGGAAGCTAAAGAACACCTTGCTTAAGAATGCTTGGATCAACCATGAAATCAAAGAGAACTGAAACAATTCATGGAAACCAATGAGAATGAAGACATTTCCATCCAAAACCTATGGCATACAGTAAAGATGGTCCTATAGGGGAAATACATAGTGCTCTAAGCCTCCCTCAAAAAAAATGAAAATTCAGAATACACCAGCTGTTGCTACACCTTAAAGAACTGGAGAATCAACAACAAATTAAACCAACTCCACATACAAGAAGTGAAATTAGAGATACAGTGGAACACATCAATGAAACTGGAAGCTGGTTTTTTGAAAGAATCAATAAGATCAATAAATCATTGACCAAACTAATCCAAAGGAAAAGAGAGAAGACCCAAATTAATAAAATTATGAATGAAAAGGGAGAGATCACAACTAACACCAAGGAAATAGAAACAATCATCAGAAGTTATTATCAACAGTTATATGTCAATAAGTTATACAACCTAGATGAAATGGATGCATTCCTGGAAAACTATAAACTCCCAAAAGTGAACCAGGAAGAAACTGACAACCTGAATAGACCGATATCTAGTAACAAGATTGACACAATGATCAAAAACCTCCCAAAAAACAAGAGCCCCAGACATGACAGATTCCCTGGGGAATTCTACCAAACTTTCAAAGAAGAAATAACACCTATTCTCCTGAAGCTGTTTCAAAAACTTGAAGCAGAAGGAAAACTTCCAGACTCTTTTTATGAAGCCAGCATTACCCTGACCCCCAGACCAGGCAAAGACCACACCAAAAAGGAGAACTTCAGACCAATATCACTGATGAATATAGATGCTAAGATTCTTAACAAGATCATAGCAAATAGGAGCCAACAGCACATTAAAATGATTATCCACCATGACCAGGTGGGATTTATCCATGGGATGCAAGGGTGGGTCAACATTCACAAATCAATCAATGTGATAGAACAAATCAATAAGAGAAGAGAGAAGAACCACATGGTCCTCTCAATCAATGAAGAAAAAGAATTTGACACAATCCAGCATCCGTTCCTGATTAAAACGCTTAAAAGTATAGGGATAGAGGGAACATTCCTGAACTTCATAAAATCTATCTATGAAAAACCGACATCAAATATCATCCTCAATGGGGAAAATCTCACAGCCTTCCCATTGAGATCAGGAACACAACAAGGATGCCCACTCTCACTACTTTTGTTCAACACAGTATTAGAAGTCCTAGCAATAGCAATCAGACAACAAAGAGAAATAAAAAGTATCCAAATTGGTAATGAAGAAGTCAAACTCTCTCTCTTCACAGATGACATGCACTTTATATGGAAAACCCAAAAGACTCCACCCCCAAACTACTAGAACTCATACAATTCAGCAACGTGGCAGGATACAAAGTCAATGTGCAGAAATCAGTGGCTTTCTTATACACTAACAATGAAAATACAGAAAGGGAAATTAGAGAATTGATTCCATTTACTATAGCACCAAGAACCATAAGATACGTGGTCATAAATCTAACCAAAGAGGTAAAGGATCTGTACTCTAGGAACTACAGAACACTCATGAAAGAAATTGAAGACACAAAATGATGGAAGACCATTCCATGCTCATGGATCGTAAGAATAAACATTGTTAAAATGTCTATACTGCCTAGAGCAATCTATACTTTCACTGCCATCCCAATCAAAATTCCACTGGTATTTTTCAAAGAGCTGGAGCAAATAATCTAAAATTTTTATGGAACCAAAAGAGAACCCAATTTGCTAAGGAAATGTTGAAAAAGGAAAACAAAACTGGGGGTGTTATGTTACCTGATTTCGAGCTTTACTACAAAGCTGTGATCACCAAGACAGCATGGTACTGGCATAAAAACAGACACATAGACCAGTGGAACAGATTAGAGAGCCCAGATATGGACCCTCAACTCTATGGTCAAATAATCTTTGACAAAACAGCAAAAAATATACAGTGGAAAAAAGACAGTCTCTTCAATAAATGGTGCTGGGAAAACTGGACAGCTATATGTAGAAGAATGAAACTCAACCATTCTCTTACACCGTACACAAAGATAAACTCGAAATGGATAAAAGGCCTCAATGTGAGACAGGAATCCATCAGAATCCTAGAGGAGAACATAGGCAGTAATCTCTTCGATATCAGCCCCAGCAACTTCTTTCAAGATAGGTGAAAGAAGGCAAAGGAAACAAAAGTGAAAATGAACTTTTGGGACTTCATCAAGATCAAAATGAACTTTTTTTGAAATGAACCTTTCATCAAGATCAAAATCAACTTCATCAAGATCAAAATGAACTTTTGGGACTTCATCAAGATCTTCATCAAGATCTGCACAGCAAAGGAAACAGTCAACAAAACAAAGAGGTAACCCACGGAATGGGAGAAGATATTTGCAAATGACAGTACAGACAAAAGGTTGATATCCAGGATCTATAAAGAACTCCTCAAACTCAACACACACAAACCAGATAACCATGTCTAAAAATGGGCAGAACACATGAACACACACTTCTCCAATGAAGACATACAAATGGCTATCAGACACATGAAAAAATGTTCATCATCACTAGCCATCGGTGGAATCCAAATTAAAAAACCACATTGAGATACCACCTTACACCAGTTAAAATGGCCAAAATTAGCAAGACAGGAAACAACATGTGTTTGAGAGGATGTGGAGAAAGGCAAACCCTCTCACACTGTTGGTGGGAATGCACGTTGGTGCAGCCACTTTGGAAAACAGTATGGAGAATCTTAAGAAATTAAAAATAGAGCTTCTCTATGACCCTGCAATTGCACTACTGGGTATTTACCCCAATGATACAGATGTAATGAAAAGAAGGGCCATCTGTACCTTAATGTTTATAACAGCAAATGCCACGGTCGCCAAACTGTGGAAAGAACCAAGATGCCCTTCAACGGATGAATGGATAATGAAGATGGGGTCCATATACACTATGGAGTATTATGCCTCCACCAGAAAGGATGAATACGCAACTTTTGTAGTAACATGGACAGGACTGGAAGAGATTATGATGTGTGAAATAAGTCAAGCAGAGAGAATCAATTATCATATGGTTTCACTGATTTGTAGAGCATAACAAATAGCATGGAGGAAATGGGGAGTTAGAGAGGAGAAGGGAGTTGAGGGAAATTGGAAGGGGCGGTGAACCATGAGAGACTATGGACTCTGAAAAACAACCTGAGGGTTTTGAAGGGGTGGGGGGTAGGAGGTTGGGGGAACCAGGTGGTGGGTATTAGGGAGGGCACGGATTGCATGGAGCACTGGGTGTGGTGCAAAAACTATGAATACTGTTACTCTGAAAAGAAATTTTTTAAAAAATGAAGAAGAAGAGATATATACATAATGGAATATTATTCAGCCATAAAAAAGAATGAATTCTTGCCATTTGCAACAACAGGGAAAGAGCTAGAGCGTATAATTATAAGTGTAATAAGTCAGTGAAACACAAATACCATATGATTGTACTCATAAGGGAATTTATTAAACAGTGGAATGAAGGAAATAGAGTGAGAGGGATGGAGAAACCAAGAAACAGACTCTTAAGCATAGAGAACAAACTGATGGTTACCAGAGGGGAAGTGGGTGGAGTGATGGGTGAAATAGGTGATGGGAATTAAAGAGTATATTATGATGAACACTGAGTAGAATATAGAATTGTTGAATCACTATATTGTACACCTGCAACTAATATCACACTCTATGTTAACTCCACTGGAATTAAAATTTTTTAAAAAACATGATAAAGTAAAAGCTGGAAGTAGCTGGGGAAGTGAAAGTTAGAGGAGACATTTCTGATTGGAGTGGGTGAAAAAAGAAGTAGTCTAAAAATGCTATTTTCCAGATAAAATGAATATCAGTCATAAAACAAACTCACCCTGAATTAACTGTTTCTTCCTGGAACCCTGAATAGTACAGCATCAGTTGCAAATATTTTTTCCTATCTTTGTAACTTGTGTTTGTTCATGGTGATTTGACTACATAGAGCTTTTTCTGTTTTATTTTGTTTGTATTGTTTTTAATGTAGTAAAATTTCCTTTGTCATTTTATGGCTTCTATATCTTGAGTCATAGAAAGAAATTCCCCATTCCAATTTGGAAAGGATTTCTCTAATGTTTTCCTCTAGTAATTACATGGTTTCAGTTTTTTTATATGTAAATATTTTAATTCTTTTTTATTGCTGACTAGTTTCTTCTGCTTTATCTTCTAAACTCATTGTTTGACCAAATGGATGCTACTGATTCTATTCAAAATTTTGGTTTTCTATGTGACTTTACTGTACATAAATAATGATAGCTTTTACTCCTCCTTTCTAATTCTTATAACTCTAGTTTCTGTCTTTGTTTAACTATTTGGTTGCCATCTCAAATACTGTTAAATAATAGTAGTAATAGTAAGCATACTAGTTTTGTTCCTTATTTTAGAGGGATTCACTATGTTTTTTATGACTAATGCTGACTTCTGGTTTGGGAGAATTATATTTTATTATGTTGTCAAAATATTAATGGATTTTTATTTTTATTAAGTGCTTTTTTCCATGAATGAGTATTAATTTCTGTCAGTTGCCTTTTCAACATTTGTGGGGATGATCATAAAATTATTTCCTTTGATGTATTAATATGATTAATTATATACCCTTTTATTCTGGGAATAATCCCACTTAGTCACAATTTATTATTTATGTGCCACTAGATGCTGTTCACTAATATTTTGTTTAGGATTTTATGACTTATATTTGTAAAGGTGATTATTCTATGATTTTCTTTTTAAATGCAACCTTTTTCAGATTTTTAAATCAATGTTATACTCACTTCATTAAAAATGTAGAGGTTTTCCTCCTTTTTTATGCTCTGAAATAATTTAACTATAATTGGAAATCCTGGGTGACACTGTTGTATCTAGTGTTCTGTGTGTGTATGGAGGTGGAGGGATTTCTCTATTAGTTCCATGGAAATCACTCTGTTTAATATTTTTTTCTGGAAATACTTATATTTTCCTAGAAAAATATCTAATCCATCTTTTTACATATATCTAGATAGGTTAGGACAAAGTTGTCTTTTGTGATTCTTTAATTTCTTCTGTTTTGGAAGATTCCTCCCACTTCATAATTTATTTTTTATATTTGGAAAAGGCAAATAAATTTTAATTCAGAATTTCGAAAAACATGGGAAAATCGAGATAAGGGAAGCAAAAGCACCCATAGACTCCCACATAAAGAAAGGAATGGCTAATATTCTGGGAAATGTATATCCATCATTTATGTATACTTTACAAAAAGCAGAGCTGTAATTCTTCTTTTTTTCCTAATACTTGCTTTTTTTGTCTTTTTAATTCATTTTTTTAGTTTATTTTCAGTGTTCCAGAATTCCTTGTTTATGCACCACACCCAGTGCTCCATGCAAAATGTGCCCTCCACAGTACCCACCACCAGGCTCACCTAACTTCCCACACCCTCCCCTCCAAAACCCTCAGTTTGTTTTTCAGAGTCACAGTCCCTTATGGTTTGTCTCCCCCTCCAGTTTCCCCCAACTCCCTTCTCCTCTCCATCTCCCCATGTCCTCCATGTTATTCCTTATGCTCCACAAATAAGCAAAACCATATGATAATTGACTCTCTGCTTGACTTATTTCATTCAGCATAATCTCTTCCAGTCCACTCCATGTTGATATGAAGGTTGGGTATTCATTCTTTCTGATGGAGGCATAATACTCCATAGTATATATGGACCATATCTTCTTTATCCATTCATCCGTTGAAGGGCTTCATGGTTCTTTCCATAGTCTGGTGACTGTGGCCATTGCTGCTATGAACATTGGGATACAGATGGCATTTCTTTTCACTACATCTGTGTCTTCCAGGTAAATACCCAGTAGTGCAATTGCAGGGTCATAGGGAAGCTCTATTTTTAATTTCTTAAGATTCTCCACACTGTTTTCCAAAGTGGCTGCACCAACTTGCATTCCCACCAACCTTGGAAGAGGGTTCCCCTTACTGCACATCCTCTCCAACACACGTTGTTCCCTGTCTTGTTAATTTTGGCCATTCTAACTGGTCAGGTGGTATCTCAATGTGGTTTTGATTTGAATCTCCCTGATGGCCAGTGATGATGGACATTTTTTCATGTGTCTGTTAGCCATTTGTATGTCTTTTTTAGAGAGGTGTCTGTTCATGTCACCTGTCCATTTTTTGACTTGATTATTTGTTTTGTGTGTGTTGAGTTTAAGGAGTTCTTTATACAAGGATATCAGCCCTTTGTCTGTATTGTCATTTGCAAATATCTTCTCCCATTTCATGTTCAAAAACAGACACATAGATCGATGGAAAAGAATAGAGAACCCAGAAATGGATCTTCAACTCTATGGTCAACTAATCTTTGCAAAGCAGGAAACAATATCCAATGGAACAATGACAGTCTCTTCAATAAATGGTGCTCAGAAAATTAGACAGCCATGTGTAGAAGAATAAAACTGAACCATTCTCTTACACCACACACAAAGATCAACTCAAAATGTTTGAAAGACCTAAGTGTGAGACAGGAATCCATCAAAATCCTAGAGGAGAATACAGGCATCAACCTCTTCACCCTTGGCTGCAACAACTTCTTACAAGCCATGACTCTAAAAGCAAGGAAAACAAAAGTAAAAATAAACTATTGGGACTTCATCAAGATAAAAAGCTTCTGCACAGCAAAGGGAACACTCAACAAAACTAAAAGGCAACCTTCCTTCTGCATGGAAGAAGACATTTGCAAATGGCATATCAGATAAAGGGCTGGTATGCAAGATATATTAAGAACTTATGAAACTCAAACTCAAAAATCAAAAAATCCCATCAAGAAAATAGGCAGAGGACATAAACAGAATTTCTCCAAAGAAGACATACAAATGGCCAACAGACACATGAAAAAATGCTCAGCATCACTGGGCATCAGGAAAAAACAAATCAAAACCACAAGAGGATACCACCTCACACTTGTCAGAAGGGATAAACTCAACAACTCAGGAAACAGCAAATGTTGGAGAGGATGTGGACAAAGGGGAACACTTTTACACTGCTAGTGGGAATACAAGCTGGTACAACCACTCTGGAAAATGCTATGGAGAGTCCTCACAAAGTTGAAAACAGAGCTACCCATGACCCAGCAATTTTTCTATTAGGTATATACCTCAATGATACAAATGTAGTGATCCAAAGGGGCATTTATAGCAGCAGTGTCCACAATAGCCAATCTATGGAAAGAGTCCAGTTGTTCAATGATATATGAATGAGTAAAGAAAATGTGTTTTATACACACACACACACACACACACACACACACACACACACACACACACACAAAGGAATATTACTCAGCCATCAAAAATGAAATCTTGCCATTTGCAATAATGTGGATAGAAGTAGGGGGTATAATCCTAATGAAATAAATCAATCAGAGGAAGATAATTATCATATGATTTCACTCATGTGAAATTTAAGAAACAAAACAGAGGAGCATAGAGGAATAGAGGGAAAAATAAGATGTAATCAAAGAGGGAGACAATCTATAAGAGACTGTTAGCCATAGGAAACAAACTGAGAGTTGCTGGAGGGGAGCAGGTGGGTGATGGGATAACAGGGTGATGGGCATTAAGCAGGTCATGTGATTTAATGAGCACTGGGTGTTATATACAACTGATGAATCATTGAACTCTACCTCTGAAACTCATAATATATTATCTGTTAACTAATTAAATTTAAATAAAAAATCATTGTATACTCAAATTGAGATATATTTCAAAGACTTTTTTTTTACATATATCACTGTTCTTTTCACTATAGATATCTGAAAGTTCTAGCTTCATTAATACTTTTGTTTAACAGATGGGAAATGATGGGGTCATAAATCACCAGTCAGAAGGGTTGAAAACCAAGTAGATGATGGATATTATTAGCTTCTCCATGTGGCCCCCTAAATATAGCTCAATGAATAACTATTCTCCTAGAGGGAGTCACCCATCAGCAACAATTTTGAGTCACATTTGGGTGAGATCAGCTATGTGGCATGCAAGCTAGTTACTGGTCCACAAGCCTGCCTTCTGTTCCTAGGTCTGTCATGGCTTGGACTTGGAAGTAATTATCTGCTACTTTATTTCCCATAGAAAGTGGATATAAGGAATGAACCCCCTATATTTATAGCTGAGGGAGACTCTATTGGATGTAGTACAGTTAGTTTTTAAATATATCCCACCAACATCAGAAAATTACTTGTTTTCCCAGCAGCTAGCATAAAATTTTATGGGCCAGATACCAGTACTCAGTGATCCACCCTGGCATCGTGCAAAGAGTTTTTGTTTTCTGCCCTTAGAGAGTGATCCAGCAAGGGCAGGTACAGAATTATCTTTATGGGTTCATGTTCATCCCAGAAGGATGAGGGAATCTGTTGAAGTAGCAAGGAGATGCGAGAGGATAGAAACTATTTCTATTCTGGTACAAATATCTGAGCTCTGAGAAGTCTAGAGATGCTCCTTGTCCTATCATAGACCCTTCTTCAGTTAGGTCAACAGTTCAGGTTCATTCTATGATAATTGCTGAGCAAGACGTTGAAATTTAATGATAAGTCAAGTTATTACCCCACACTTGCTCCACTATCCCTTTGTCCACCAATGGCGTCATTTCTTCAATTGCATGCTGGTGGAAAGTATGGTAAAACTTTGCTTTGGGGGGCAATAAGATTATTCTATCTGTACTCATAGACTTTTGGAATGCTACAGTGGCTATAGTGGCATAGCACTCTGCTTGTCTTTCCCTAACAGCCAACATGAAAGACAGCCAACATGAAACATTTTATACATGTTTACCTATTATAAACATCATTAACAGATATTATTTCAAGAGCACTATTTTTTTGGCATTGTTTTGACCTCCTTGTAAGCAATATATCATTTAATCCTTTAAACAACCTTAAAATATAAATTATTACATCTCTATCTTTGAGGTAGATACCCAGTAGTGCAATTGGAGGGCCATAGTGATGAGGGAGCAGGAGGCTGGCTGAGGACAAAGCAAAAGCTGGCGCCTTGCACCCCATCTTCACCCACTCCCCTCCATATGTGTAGCATTCCTCAGGCACCCCTGACTGCCATAAAACGATAAATAGTTAACTTGCAGGGATTGCAATCCTGCAGAACAGGAATCTCCCTTGCTCTACAGATGTCCTAGAGACCTAAACAGGGAGGTTACCTTATCAATAGCACAAATTTCCAGAGGCAAATAACTCTTGGTTCCTGAAGCCCTAATGTCTCCCTCCTCACCATAAACTGGAGGAGGCTGAGGTAGAAAGGAATGTAAATGATAGCAGGATCATAATACCCCACCAAGAATCTCCCAACAATCTTGATGTTAATACCTGACCTAAGGACGACGTTGATCAAGCCATAAGGGCAAGGACTCCCCCCGGCACCTTGTAGGCCCTCCCTAACATGTGAGAACTCTGTTGAAATCTCCCATCCCTTCACCACCTTCCCCCAACCGTGGGGTATATAACATCCCTACCCTCACAACCCAGGGCAGCAGCTCTTCCTGCCCACGGGTCCTGTCCCCGTGCTTTAATAAACCACCATTTTGCACCAACGACGTCTTAAGAATTCTTTCTTTAGTCGTCGGCTCCGAACCTCCTCACCCCACCGAACCTGACTTAGGTTCTGGGACTTCATCATTTTTGGTGAGCCAGCCAGGAGATTTGTGAGTCTTTACATTTGGACTCTGAGCTTCGGTGCAAAATTGGTGAGTACTTTCTCTCCTTTTCCTGTACTCTCATTCCAGGGCTTTTTCAAGGAGTATGGTCTTATTGGAACACTTGCATGTCAATTGCTTAGGCTGTAATCCTCTAGCCCGTGGCTACTCCACGGGGAGGAGAGCGTCTGCCTTTTGGCTGTAAGTTAGTACCCTGGCCGGAATGGCAATAAGACCCAGAAACTTGATGGCCTCACTCTATTCCTGTTCTTATAGAAAGTTGTGTCTCTTGGGCACGGGACAACCACCTAAGTCACCAGGACAGCTGTCAATCTTAAGACTCCCGTGTGAGGTTTCCTCCTGATTGATCTAATGTGATCCCCTCCACATCCCTGGTCTAGCCACTTCTGGCTGTGGGACCTCCACTGGGAGCCGGCCAAAACCAGTACCCGATTGAATTAAAACGCAACCGGGGACTGTTTCCTAGGGAAGTTGGCTGCAAGGACCACATGTGTTGGAATGTCGCATAAACCATGATGGATTTCAATCTTTACTGTTTCTCGTCAGTGTCTTCTGCAAACCGCCTAAAGCTATGAAACTGGGTAATTTCCCCTTGCCAAACTTTTCTAGTATTTCCATGGGTTAATATGGCAAAACAGTATGCAGTCTTCAGGACAGACAATGGCATGGCACAATTTCCTAGTCCATTCACCAGGCACCCATCTGTAGCCTGGGATGCAATGGGGAAGTGGAGGGACGCCGGCACCCCTCCAGGGCCTTTTAAGGCATGACGGTGATCAATAGCGTATCTTGAGGGACGCCTCCGGTCACTTTTGACACCTAAAACCTCTGACATACCCTGTGTGGGACGCCACCCAGGAGTTAGGGGATTTGATAATGGACCTTCATTACTTTTCTGGAAGCATGGCCTCAGTAGGCTTCTTCAGTTCCCAAGGACTCTACCTTGGGGTGCCTTTTAACCCACTGGAAATAATTTGGATTGCAAAACTTAGGAAAGGACTGAGCTCCTGTAACACTGCATGGCCTCAGTGGGATCTATCAGTTAGATCTCCTCTGCAGGAAACAGGGCAAATGGACCTAGGATACCTTCAGGGCTCATACCTAGGCCTTCATTGCTCTGCACCAGGACCTCAGACTAAGGGGCTTTTGCGGAATGTGTTTGCCCAAATGAGTCAGCTGTAAACTTTCTCCTGACATATTGGATAGTAATTATGTAAATAAGCCTTCTTCTAGTAAACCCAGGTTGCTGGGCCATCCCTAGCAAAGGGAACTCTGGCTTTATTTCTGTTTCTCCTCATAGATGTGGGGGCTTCTCCCTCACTCACTTCCCGTGTTAATGGCTATAACTGGAGCCAACTGGGGTTGGTCTAACTCGAGACAGAGACCATAAGGAATATTCCCAAGCAGCTGCCGAAACTCTCTTTGTTTCGGGGAAGTTTCCCTGTGTTCTCTGGCCTGACTTGGACTGCCTAACCCCTCCCCCTTGCTGGTGGGAAAGCATGGCATCTGCTCCTCTGTTGGGGCTTTTCTCTGCCTCCTGGCAGCACTTTGTTTCCTCTGTTTTCCCCTTCTGTTTCTGCACCAACGTGTGTGCAGCCTGCATGACTAGCCTCTAGATCATGCACCACAGCTCCTCCTCTCTTCACTGTCAAGGAGCAAGAAGAGCACCCCCTGGACCTAACATCCCCCACTCCAGATCTTCCCACGCATGTCTCAGGTAAACATTCAAAGTGGAGTGGGTCCAGGTGAAACATAAATCACTATTGGAACTAAGTTAAGTTTGTTGGTTTAATTAAGATAAGACGTGTCTTTGAAGTTACAGCAGTAAATGTGAAACTTTTATTCTATCAAAGTTTACTGAAGGTCAAATAAGCTTGTGTTACTTGTTAAAATTTGTTAGCAAAGAAATGACTAAACTGATGGTTAATTGTCTGTCTCAAAGTTCTAATGGGTAATTGCTGAAGTAGCTTTCAAAGTCTTTGGTAACTTGAAAGTTTTAAAGTTTTGCTTGGATGACAAATGGAATTGAATTGTGGACATCTATATCTTAACCAAACAGGATAAAGTGCTAAGTCGTTAATTACTGGATGTAGGGTTGGGCTTTTGACTTCATACTGCAAAGAAACTAAGAGTATTTAAATCTGCTGGTAAAGTTGTTTTCCACTTAACTGATTCATAAATTGCCACCTGAAGAATTCTGTTGTAACAGTTCACAATTGGTTAATAACTAAAGGTGTTTCTAAGAATACAAAGTTCTGCTTAGTGTAACTAAGACTGATGGAAATAAAGGGAAACTCTGTATGTAGGAAAGTAGGAGATATGTAAGAAAGATTTAAGGAATGGAAATACATTTTGTTGAAGGTAAAGAAAGGTAATTTTGTCCTAAATGAGATGGTTGTTTAGAAGGAAATGGCTTGGGCCAAAACCTGAATGCAAAGGAAAGTTGTAGAAGGTTTGTGAAGGGAAATCTTCAGAAAAGGAATTTTAGCTATGGTCAAGAATGGACTAAGATTGAAATGAATGGGTTTTAAAGGTACATTGGTACAAGACTGAAATTGTCTCTGTTCAAAAGGACAATGTTTTCTTAGATCAATTGATCTGCTGTTAAGAAAATGTAAATGGTTTTCTCTTTGCCTGCCCAGAAAAACCAGTTTCTATGTTTTGTTTATCAGGTGTTTAACATCCCTAATTGTATTTAGGCATGTGCTTTAAAACTTTCTAAAATTTTAGCAAATGTTGACAGGATTTAAATTGTAAATCTCCTTAACTCAGGCTTTTTCTTGGTATATGAAGTTGCTCATGAAGTACTACTGAACCAATGATAAACCTTGGATTACATTTGGGAAAATACTATAACTATTCTAGAGATTCTACGCACTGCCTAAAGTTTTAACGTTTTGAGAGATAACCGCTTGATACTGTAATTATGGAAAAGTTATGTATCACAGAAATAACCTGATTTCCTTGCAGCTAAATTGTAAACTCCCGTGTCTCTTTAGCTCTAACCATATCCATTCTGAGTTTTTGTCATTTATAATTGTTTTAATTCTCTTATTCTTAATGAGTTTTATCTTCAAGGAGATTCCTATAAAGGACTTTCAGGACAAATACAAATATTTGATATACTTGAAAATCCTAAAACTGAAATGGGTAAGAATTTCCAAAACTGACTAAAGCCGCATTCACCAGAATTAGTAACATGGGACTAAATGAACTAAAAGATTATAGTGTTGTGTCTCTTAATGTTTTGTCTTACTTTAAACATTGCTGGTTCTCTCTAATATTTGCTCTTACAGACTAGGGATACTCCCTCCTAGTTATCTGTAGCTTATAGAGATGTAAAAGTGCTCATTTGTAAAAGTGCTCAAAGCATTCACCTTTTCTCTCTATCTGAACCCTCAGAAACCAAAAGGTCTCAGTAAGTATTCTTTCTCCCATGGCAATCAGTCATTTGCATAAGTTCAATAAGAATCTGTTCTCCTTGTAACAGGACACCATTGGAAACTGGTTATTTTACCATGGCTTTGACTGGGATGTCATATTTGAAAAGACTCAGATATGACCAGACAGTTTAAAGGAATAAGGTTGACTTTATGAAACCTGGAGCCATAAAGCCCCTTGGGACTGTTGGCCTGATACCTTGCTTACGGAGTTCCCAGCAGCCTCACCAGGTGAGTAAAGAATGTCACTCCTTGGTAGGTGCAGTCTCAGGAAGAGGAATTCGCCCAAAGGTATTGCAGGCATGCCTGATGGCAAGTACAGGGCTTGGCTTCTGGCCCGGAGAGGCTACTAAAAGTTCAACCTAGAGATTCCTTATACAAAGCTCCAGCAAAGCAGATTCTAAAAGATCCATTGATCACACTCACTATTCTTGCTGAGCTTATGTAAATAATTAGGCCAAGTTTGTCAAAACTGGACTTGTTTCACAAGTGAATTAGTCCTGATTTGGCTATTTCTGTAAATGAGGGTTATTTTAGAGAGAAAAATTATGTTTTAGTAACACGCCTTTATGGATGTTAAATTCTAGATTTGATTGTCTTTAAATGTTGTTTACCTAAGCTAAACAATTTGAGGTAAACTTCAGAGAAGTTGCACACAATAGCTTCTTTAGTCGATCTTATTATTTTGTGGGGATATTAGCAGACCCCACAGCACATGACTAAACAACTGGAAAAATGGAATTGATTCCCCTACAATTGTATAACTTGACTAACACCTTGTGTGTGGCTGGAATAATGAAATTGCCTAAAAGCCAGCCTATCGCACTCCATAGGATTAACTATGGACTTGTGGAGACAATGGAGGACTCCACTTTCTTTATGAGTGGATTGGATGATGCATGGGGGAAACTCCCCTTATCTCTTGACAAGTTTTCTCACTTGCCAGTGATCCTCTGTAATCAGGATATTGTTAAGGCTGGACCACTCAAAGGTCTTCTTATTGGTTTCATCCCTTAGTCATATTTATCCTAGAGGCCACCTCTGTTGAGGTGCAATTGCAAACAGATGCTTTAGCTAAGCATAGAACAGCCCTCATAAAAGGAGCCTCAAAGCTCACTATGGAACAGTCCCTGACTGTAATGACTTCACATCAGGTCCAGATTTGTCTTAGAAGCCAAAGGCCACCAATGGATGATGGAGGCCAACTAATTAAATGTTGGACTATACTTACAGATATGCCAGAAATAATACTTAAAACTTGTCAAACTTTAAACCTAGTTACCTGTATGCCTGAACCTGACCACTGTACTTCTTTCTCTATAGAGCAAAAAAGGTTATTGATCTTGCTTCCTCTATATGGCCAGATTTAAGATGTCCCTGTCGAAAATACAAATGACAGTTGGTTTTCTGATGACAGTAGTTTTCATAGAAAGAATAAGAAAAGCTAGGTATGCCATAGCGCTCACTAGCACTTTGCAATTGCCAAAGCCCAAGAATTAACATTTATACTGACTCCAAATATGCTTTCCTGGTACCACATGCCCATGGAGCTATTTGGAAGGAAAGGGGATTGCTATCAAGCCATTACTCCCCAATCAAATATGGGCCTAAGTTACGAAACCCTCCTTATCGCTATACTAAGGATGGTATATATCAAATCTGGGATGTGCATCTGTGGCTCACGCCCATGATTGGACGGTTCAGTCAAAAGGCAGTTTTATGCTGGGAACAAAAGAATCATACGAGTGGTACTTGGGCAAATAACACACGATATCTGGGATGGCTATCACTAGAAATGTGTTCCCAAGTAATAGTATTCCAGACTACTGACTGGTTTGCTACTGACTGGGTAAGGCGACCTGGCATTAGATGGCCAGCTCCAAACGGAACCCACTGGATATGTGGAACCAACCTGTGGCCCTGGCTTCCTCCAGGGTGGATAGGTCGCTGTACTTTAGGACTTGCCTGGATTCATGGGCGCATTACTAAAACCATTACAACTCCAGCTAATCTCCCCAACTTGAAACAAAGATGGACACGATCTGTTTTTAAATGGTATGATCACTTAGCATCCATTTTTGTTCCATCTGAGGGACTAGAGGATGTCATGTGGCATGTAGAAGCCCTTAATAAATATACTACAAAGGCACTCAATGATTCACTAAATGGCATCTTCCTCCTTAATACCGAAGTCTCACAAATACGCAAGACAATCTTACAAAATAGGATGGCCTTAGATGTCCTGACAGCAGCCCAGGGTGGCACATGCGCAATTATCAAGACAGAATGTTGCGTATACATCCCAGACTATCGCAAAAATGTCACAGGAATAATAAAGGATATGAACACCCAGATTAAGGCCCTACAAGATCCTTCTTTCTCTTTTAGTGATTGGTTAAGTTCCTGGCTTGGAGGAGGGCTATGGCCAAATCTCCTTTTTGGGCTTCTCATTCTTATCGCCTTATTAATCTTAATATGTTGCTTTGTTCCATGTTTCTCTACTTGGTGCTGAGACTCCATTGCTACAATGACTACACCACGGCAGACGATCCTTGTCACGCACAAGGACGCCTCTTCACTGTCAGCGCTGGATTCAGCTGCCTCCACCTTTCGTAACTCCCTTATACATTCCTACTCTGATCAATATTGACCCCAGTAGGTAGGGACGCTCTATGCCCCTATTCAGCACGAAGAAGTTACAGAAGATGAGACCTTCCACCTTCAACCACCTTAAAGATTTAAGGGTCAAAATTGTTCAGGGGGGAATGATGAGGGAGCAGGAGGCTGGCTGAGGACAAAGCAAAAGCTGGCGCCTTGCACCCCATCTTCACCCACTCCCCTCCATATGTGTAGCATTCCTCAGGCACCCCTGACTGCCATAAAACGATAAATAGTTAACTTGCAGGGATTGCAATCCTGCAGAACAGGAATCTCCCTTGCTCTACAGATGTCCTAGAGACCTAAACAGGGAGGTTACCTTATCAATAGCACAAATTTCCAGAGGCAAATAACTCTTGGTTCCTGAAGCCCTAATGTCACCCTCCTCACCATTAACTGGAGGAGGCTGAGGTAGAAGGGAATGTAAATGATAGCAGGATCATAATACCCCACCAAGAATCTCCCAACAATCTTGATGTTAATACCTGACCTAAGGATGACATTGATCAAGCCATAAGGGCAAGGACTCCCCCCGGCACCTTGTAGGCTCTCCCTAACATGTGAGAACTCTGTTGAAATCTCCCATCCCTTCACCACCTCCCCCCAACCGTGGGGTATATTACATGCCTACCCTCACAACCCGGGGCAGCAGCTCTTCCTGCCCACGGGTCCTGTCCCCGTGCTTTAATAAACCACCATTTTGCACCAACGACGTCTTAAGAATTCTTTCTTTAGTCGTCGGCTCCGAACCTCCTCACCCCACCGAACCTGACTTAAGTTCTGGGACTTCATCAATAGGATAGCTCTATTTTTAATTTTTTGAGGAATCTCCACACTGTTTTCCAAAGTGGCTGCACCAACTTATATTCTCACCTACAGTCTAAGAGGGTTCCCCTTTCTCCACATCCTCTTCTATGTATAGAAGAATGAAACTCGATCATTCTTACACCATACACAATGATAAACTCGAAATAGATGAAAGACCTCAACATGAGGCAGGAATCTATAAAAATCCTTCCTAGAGTAGAACATAGGCAGTAACTTCTTTGACATTGGCCACAGCAACTTATTTCAAGACATGTCTCCAAAGACAAAGGAAACAAAAGTGAAAATGAACTTTTGGGACTTAATCAAGATCAAATGCTTCTGCACAGCAAAGGAAACAGTCAACAAAACAAAGAGGCAACCCACAGATGGGAGAATATATTTGCAAATGACACCACAGACTATGAGAAACAAACCGAGGATTTTGGAGGGGAGGAGGGTGGGGGGTTGGGTGAACCTGGTGTTGGGTATTACGGAGGGCACATATTGCATGGAGCACTGGATGTGGTGCATAAGCAATGAATCTTGGAACACTGAAAACATAAAATAAAATTTAAAAAATAAAATATTAAAGATTTAAATTTTTTTTAAAGATAAATTGTTTTTTAAAAGATTTTATTTATTTATTTGACAGAAAGAGCAAGAGAGCACAAACAGGAGGAAAAGTAGAGGGAGAGGGAGAAGCAGGAGCCTCACTGAGCAGGGAGTCCAGTGTGGGGCTCGATCCCAGGACCCTGGGATCTTGACCTGAGCTGAAGGCAGATGCTTAACCATCTGAGGCACCCAGGTGCCCCAAAGATAAATTAATTTTAAATTTATTTTTAAAGGTTTATTAATTTGACACAGAAAGAGAGAGCATGAGTGGGGGGAGGGGCAGAGGGAGAGGGAGAAGCAGGCTGTCTCTGCTGAGTAGGGAGCCTGATGTGGGACTTGATCCCAGGACCCAGGATCATGACCTGATCTGAAGGCAGACACTTAACTGACTAAGCCACCCAGGTGCCCAATAAAGTAATTTTAATCTCAAACCCAGAAAATTCAAGTGACCCTCCAGCAGCTAGTAAATTCCAGGCCTTTGGCTCAATAGCTCATGTTCCCATAACATTATCATGTTGCCCCATGAAATACAAACTCTCGGCTTACCTGCATAACAATACCCTGACTTTACCCACATGACCTAAAGCTAGCTGATCTAGAGCAATGCCCTGGAGATCTTTCAGGTGCTAGGAGCATCAGAAGCTTGGGGAGAAATTCAGGTAATAGGCAGTTTGTAAGTGTAGTGTTAGTGGCTCCAGAATCACCTCTGCAGCTGTATGGTGAGTAATGTCAGCAATGTGTTCATCCTGTAGCACAATAGTGTTAGCTAAATATTAAGATTCAGATTGTGTACAGAGGCCAGTTGCATAAAGGGCCAGGGAGAAAGAAACCAATCGCCACTAATGATACAAATACTGGTAAGAATTGTAAAAAGTTTATGTGAATGGAGTAGGAAAGGAAAGACATTGTTGGGTAGTATGGAGAAGAGAAATAATCAAAGCTATCACTGCAGTATAAAATTTTAATGTATCAAGTAAATTTGTATGACATCAAGTAGACTGAGTCTTTTTTTCATACTAACTCAGGACAAAATAAATGATCTACCCAAATATTTAGGATACAGAAGATCATATTTTTCTCATTGCGTTGGTTGAAGTTTTCCAAAGAACTATCTCCACAGATGAACTCTCAATGTCAAACTCGGGTGTTTAAGTAGCAATAGTGAAATAATTAGATCAGTTTTGAGGACAATTTAAAGAGGAGAAAATATTGAAATGTCATGTCATGTGTGGCATTAATAAGATGCAACTTTGTTCTTTTCAAATTTCCGTTACCATCAATTCATGTCTAATAATACTTATGGTGAACTTAGAGAGTAATGTCTTTCAAAAATGTCCACTCTTACCACTGTTATTCAACATGGTCCTAGAAGTCCAACTTCAGCAATCAGATGACAAAAAGAAATAAAAGGCATCCAAATTGGCAAAGAAGAAGTCAAACTTTCACTATTTGTAGATGACATGACACTCTATATAGGAAACCCTGAAGACTTGGCCAAAAAACTGCTACAACTGATACACAAATTTAGTAGAGTTGTAGGATATAAAATCAATGTACATAAATCTGTTGCATCTCTATACACCAATAATGAAGCAGCAGAAAGGGAAATTAAGGAAATATTCCCACTTATAATTGCACCAAAAACAATAAGATACCTAGGAATAAACTTAATCAAAGTGGTAAAATACCTGTACTCTGAAAACTATGAAACATTGATGAAAGAAATTGAAGATGACACAAAGAAATGGAAACACATTCCATTCTCATGGACTGGAAGAACAAATATTGTTAAAATGTCTGTACTACCCAAAGTAATCTATATATTTAATGCAATCCCTATCAAAATACTAACAACAGGGTCACGTGGGTGGATCAGTTAGTTAAGAGTCTGCCTTCAGCTCAGGTCATGATCTCAGGGTCATGGGATCCAGCCCCACATCAGGCTCCCTGCTCAGTGAGTTGCCCCTTCTCCCTCTCCCTCTGTTGCTCCCCCTGCTTGTGCTATCTCTCTCTCACAAACAGTACTAAACTTTATATGGAACTACAAAAGACCCTGAATAGCCAAAGCAACCTTGAAAAAGAAAGAAAAGCTGGAGGTATCACAATTGTGGACTTCAAGTTATATTACAAAACTGTAGTAATCAAAACATTAGGGTAACTGGTACAAAAATGGACACCTAGACCAATAGAACAGGAGACTCAGAAATGAACCCACAACTATAGGGCCAATTAATCTTTAACAAACCAGGAAAGAATATCCAATGGAAAAAAGACAGTATCTTCAACAAATGGTGTTGGAAAACTGGACAACATGAAAAAGAATAAAACCACGTTCTTACTCCATACACAAAAATAAATTTAAAATGGATTAAAGACCAGAATATGAGTCCTGAATCTATAGAACACAAGCAATTACCTCTGTGACATTAGCCATAGCAACTTCTTACTCGGTATGTCTCCTGAGGCAAGGGAAACAAAAGCAAAAATGAACTATTGAGAATTCATCAAAAATAACAAGTTTCACCTTTCCTTCCAATTAATTGGAAGGGGAGGTGAACCATGAGAGACTATGGACTCTGAAAAACAATCTGAGGGTTTTGAAGGGGTGGGGGATAGGAGGTCGGGGTACCAGGTAGTGGGTATTATAGAGGGCACGGATTGCATGGAGCACTGGGTGTGGTGCAAAAATAATGAATACTGTTAGGCTGAAAATAAAAAATAAATTAAAAAAATATAAATAAATAAAAAGTTTCTGCACAGCAAAGGATACAATCAAAAAAACTAAAAGGAAAGCTATGGAATGGGAGAAGGTATTTTCAAATGACATATATGATAAAGGGTCAGTATCAAAAATCCATAAATAACTTACCAAACTCAACACCCCCCCCAAAAAAACCCACAAATAATCCAGATAAGAAATGGGCAGAAGAGGTGAATAGACATTTTTCCAAAGAAGAAATACAGAGGGCCCACAGACACATGAAAAGATGCTCAACATCATTCATCAGCAGGAAAATACAAATCAAAACTACAATGAGCTATCACCTCACACCTGTCAGAATGTCTAAAATGAACAACACAGGAAACAACAGGTGTTGGCAAGGACGTGGAGAAGGAGGGACCCTCTTATACTGTTGATTGGAATGCAAATTGGTACAGCCTCTATAGAAAACAGTATGGAGGTTCCTCAAAAAGTTAAAAATAGAATATCAGCAATTGCCCTATTAGGTATTTACCCAAAGGAAAAAATATAACAATTCAAAATGATACATGAGCCCCGATGTTTATAGCAGCATTATCTTCAATAGCCAAGTTATGGAGCCAGAATAAGTGTACATCAACTGATGGATATATAAATAAGAAGTGGTATATAGGGGAGCCTGGGTGGCTCAGTGGGTTAAAGCCTCTGCCTTCGGCTCGGGTCATGATCCCAGGGTCCTGGGATCGAGCCCCGCATCGGGCTGTCCGCTCCGCGGAGAGCCTGCTTCCTCCTCTCTCTCTCTCTGCGTACTTCTGATCTCTATCTGTCAAATAAATAAAATCTTTAAAAAAAAAAAAAAAAGAAGTGGTATATATAGGGCATCTGGGTGGCTCAGTTGGTTAAGTGTCTTCCTTTGGGTGTAGGGTCCAAGGGTCCTGGGATCAAGGCCTGTATTGGGCTCTCTGCTTAGCAGGGAGCCTGTTTCTCCCTGTCCCTCTGCTTGCCACTCTACCTACTTGTGATCGCTTTCTCTCAAATAAATAAAATTTTAAAGAAGAAGAACTGGTATATATAGAGAATGCAATATTACTCAGCCATAAAAATAATGAAATCATGCCATTTGAAACAACATGGTTGGAGCTAGAGAGTATTATGCTAAGTGAAATAAGTCAGAGAAAGACAAACATCATATAATTTCCCTCATATGTGGAATTTGGAAAAAAAAAAAAAAAAGGAGCAAAGGAAGAAAAGAGGGAGAGGCAAATCAAAAATTGACTCTTAACTATTGAGAACAAACTGATGGTTACCAGAGGGGAGGTGGGTAGGGGGATAGGTTAAAGAGGTGATGGAGATTAAAGAGTGCACTTGTCAGGATGAGCACTGGGTGACCTATGCAATTGTTGAATCACTATACGTACACCTGAAAGTAATTAACACTGTATGTTAACTATACTGGACTTTACACGGCCCTGGAAGGAGCCCTCCCCCCTTTCCCACGAATGGGTAGATGACAAAAACATGATTGGGTGACAGGTGCAAGGGGGGAGCGGTTAACCAGATTAAAACAGCTCACCAACAAGCCCATAAAAATCCCTAGACTTAGAAACTCCAGTGGCAACACTCTTGGGTCCCATCTCTCTTCATGAGCTTTGTACTATTGCTCAATGAACTTTGCTTTGCTGACCACCAGACTTCATCTGGTCTACCTCTTCACTCATCAAAGTGGCATGACCAAGAACTGTGGGCCCTGGAGGAAAAGAAATCCTATAACAAAAATAGAATATGTGTTCCTCAATTCTCTATTTATAAAGCAGAAAACAGGAGCTAAGTGATCCATTCAAAGTCATAGCCAGTTAGTAGAAGAGAGGTGATTGGAAGAT
This sequence comes from Mustela erminea, assembly GCF_009829155.1. Lineage (NCBI taxonomy): Eukaryota > Metazoa > Chordata > Mammalia > Carnivora > Mustelidae > Mustela > Mustela erminea. Next base: position 71,804,944 of record NC_045635.1, on the reverse strand, counting down.
CTTGAACCAGTGTTCTAGTAAGTTTTGGAGCAGGAAAACTATGGAAAATGCTTAGAAGGTGACTTATTTGCAGGTATGATTTCTAAATATAATGATTCTTTAAAATCTCATGAGGTTTCCAATGTAAGTCAAGCAGTAATATGAAATTCTCCACACTAATCTCAATTTACAAAATTAATGTTAATTAACATTGATTTTATGCCTATGGAATAATGGTGCAAAAAAATATTAGGATCATGAAACAACAAAAAGGTTGCAGAGTTTATCTCAATCCTCTCAGAGACAAATAACTAATACTGTCCAAGTTGTTTTTTTTTTTTTAAGATTTTACTTATTTATTTGATAGAGAGAAAGCAGAAGAGGAGCTGAGACAGAAGGACAAACAGACTCCAGGCAAAGCATGGGGCCTGACAGAGGGCTTGTTCCCACAGTTCTGAGACCATGACCTGAGCTGAAATCAAGAGTTGGACACTTAACCAACTGAACCACCCAGGCACCCCCAAATTGTTGATTTTATTGAAATTTGCAAACCAATTCTTAGGAGTGTGAGGCTCACAGTGCCAGCACTTCCAGTTTTAAAATTACATTTCAAACTATTGTCATATTGCATAGAGAGTAGTATTATCTTGTCACTGGAGAATGATACATCAAAATAGATGTTAATTTGAATTAACTGAAATAATTGATGATATTTTACCTTATTCGTGTTTACTCCTCATATCTGTACCATTCAGAGGCAATGGAAATTATAAAGGGTACTGTTCACTTTTCAACAGAGAAATAAAATGAATGTAGCAGGGCTTTGCAGCTTTCAAAGCACCATTTTATCTCATTAGATTCCATTAATATAGCATGGGGATTAAGGATTTGGGCCTGGGAACCAGATTGCCCAGGCCAAGTTATTTGATCTCTCTCTCTCAGAAAGCTCATCTGTACTTTATAGGATTCTTGTGAGAATTAAATGAGTTGATAGGTATGAAACATTTATAATTCAGCCTGAGACACATAATAAATCCTCAGGAAATTATTGTTGCTTTCAGTATTATTCTTACAATTTTTATGAGGTGGGTAGTCCAGATTATAGCAATCTTTATTTTTTACATGAGGAAATTGAGGCCAAGTGAAGTGAAGAGATTTTTCCCAAGATAGAGTCAGGTAATAGTCAAGTTTATTGGGTTCCTCTTTCCATTTCTCTGACATTCTTGCTTGGAGGTGGGGTGAATAGGAGGTACTGGTATAGCAGCACCTCCAGTTTCACTCTTAGGACAGTATGTGTGGTGCCCACAGATAGTGTCTTGGTGGGAGGAAGGCAGTGAATTAGGATAATTCTTTAATAAATTACACTTGGCTTTTATCTGGGGAAGAGGCTTCCCAGTTTTTTTATCCAAATCCTGAACAAAATGTATTTGTTTATCCTGACTTTTATTTCAATTTAATTAAGTGTTGATGAATATAAAAGCAAACATACCAGTTGTGGGCATGATAAATGATATCTATTATTTCTTGATTCATTTGCTGATTTTACAAGAGATTTCCCACCATTCTCAGATGTATTTAGAAATTTCTTACTGGTGATCATTTATATTCTTCTTTCACTTCTTTTTACAATAGTGGCTAGTCTGGATTGTTACACCAACTACTAAAGTGAATCCTATACCAGGCAATGCTGTTACTAAATAAGGTTCAGAGTATTCCAGAGTTGGTGACTTTTGGCGCCCATGTGCCAATAATTTCCACCACTGACCTCTGAAATTTGAACATGTAAATAGAGATAATAGAAATAGAAAAAGCTCACAAATTAGAAGAAAAAATTATCTCCCCTGAATGAGTCAAACATTTCCTTGTTACTAAAGCAGGACTTTTCCCTTTAAGGCCCTCGAAAGATTTATGTTGTCCTATTTTCCACTTAAGAAAACCCTCTAAAACCTACAGCTTTTAACATTTGAGTCAGCATGCAGAAGGCTGTCAAGATTTCCCAACTATTAGCTAGTAAAGATGTAGCAGTTAGTTAGAAATTAAAAAAATGGTTCACCCAGAATGTCTATCTTAAGACTGCTTTTTGCCTATCATTCATGCCTCTATTCACTCTGGCTATTTTAGTTCCATCAGTGCCATAAAAAAAAAAAGTTTGAAGCAGCCTAGTTGACCAGTTCTGTCTGTAAATGCAGGCTAGGTGAGTCCTTCCACCCACTCCTAAGTGATGAATACAGATAAGTAAACTGACAGCCACTCTGCAGCAAATACAAGAAACCTGAGAAGGTGAGAATGGGCTGCCAGGGAAATCTGCCTGCCCCCATCTTTCCCACAACTATAGATTGCTCTCCTCTATTTTATAGAAGTAAATGACTTATATATGAACTTCTGGTGTTTTCATAGAGCCTTGACAATCTGCCAAATAACCTGAATGTGGTTCTCTGGTGCACTGACTATACTGGCATAGCATATGCCCACATAGAAATGTCTATGGCTTTGTGGAAAGAAATAGTATGACTTCTCACCATCCTCTGTGGGAGTGACTAATGGAGGGGTTAGTTCATGTAGTGTTTTAGAGACTGATTCATTGTGTTCTTAGAATTGGTTAAGGATTACCCAGTTGAAAAGAAAGTGTCAGATCCTAAGTAAGTTACTCCTGATTTGCATTGTTTCAGTACATTAAAAAGTACTGTCATGGATAACATGAAAGAATTAAGTTAGTACTATAAACTTTCATAGTTCTGATAGTCTAGGATTCTGTAAGAAAATGCACTTACCAACATTTATTGCATTTATTATACACTAATCTACTCATTAGGAGATAGTTTATAATATGTAACAATGTCATTCTTTAAGTAGGTCAAAATATATACTTGAAATATATTTGAAAAATATGTCTTTTCAACCCTCATGGGTTTCTTCCTGGAAAAAAGACCTTTGCAAGAGTACATTTCCTATTTTCCTTAGGAATGAACCAAAAAGGAAGTATCTATTAAATAATAACATTTCATCCATCTATTCAATAACATTTATTGGGTACTTACTATGTGCCAGGCACTGTTTCAGGCATTTGAGATATACTTTTAAATAAAACAAAGATCCTGTCTTGCTAATTTTGGCCATTCTAACTGGTGTAAGGTGGTATCTCAATGTGGTTTTAATTTGAATCTCCCTGAGGGCTAGTGATGATGAACATTTTTTCATGTGATAGCCATTGGTATGTCTTCATTGGAGAAGTGTCTGTTCATCTGCCCATTTTTTTATATGATTGTCTGTTTTGTGTGTGTTGAGTTTGAGGAGTTCTTTATAGATCCTGGATATCAACCTTTTGTGTGTACTGTCATTTGCAAATATCTTCTCCCATTCCATGGGTTACCTCTTTGTTTTCTTGACTGTTTCCTTTGCTGTGCAGAAGTTTTTGATCTTGATGAAGTCCCAAACGTTCATTTTCACTTTTGTTTCCTTTGCATTGGAGACATATCTTGAAAGAAGTTGCTGTGGCTGATATTGAAGAGGTTACTGCTATGTTCTCCTCTAGGATTCTGATAGATTCCTGTCTCATGTTGAGGTCTTTTATCCATTTTGAGTTTATCTTTGTGTACAGTGTAAGAGAATGGTCAAGTTTCATTCTTCTACATATAGCTGTCCAGTTTTCCCAGCACCGTTTATTGAAGAGACTGTCTTTTTTCCACTGTATATTTTTTCCTGTTTTGTCGAAGATTAATTGACCATAGAGTTGAGGGTCCATATCTGGGCTCTCTACTCTATTCCACTGGTCCATGTGTCTGTTTTTATGCCAGTACCATGCTGTCTTGGTGATCACAGCTTTGTAGTAAAGCTTGAAATCAGGTAACATGATGCCCCCAGTTTTATTTTTGTTTTTCAACATTTCCTTAGCAATTTGGGGTCTCTTCTGATTCCATACAAATTTTTGGATTATTTGCTCCAGCTCTTTGAAAAATACCCATGGAATTTTGATCAGAATGGCATTAAAAGTATAGATTGCTCTAGGCAGTACAGACATTTTAACAATGTTTATTCTTCCGATCCAAGAGCATGGAATGGTTTTCCATCTTTTTGTGTCTGCTTCAATTTCTTTCATGAGTGTTCTGTAATTTCTCGAGTATAGTTCCTTTACCTCTTTGGTTAGGTTTATTCCCAGGTATCTTATGGTTCTTGGTGCTATAGTAAATGGAATCGATTTTCTAATTTCCCTATGACCCTGCAATTGCACTATTGGGTATTTACCACAAAGACACAGATGTAGTGAAAATAAGGGCCATCTGTACCCCAATGTTTATAGCAGCAATGGCCACGGTCACCAAACTGTGGAAAGATCAAGATGCCCTTCAATGGATGAATGGATAAGGAATATGTGGTCCATATACACTATGGAGTATTATGCCTCCACCAGAAAGGATGAATACCCAACTTTTGTAGCAACATGGACGGGACTGGAAGAGATTATGCTGAGTGAAGTAAGTCAAGCAGAGAGAGTCAATTATCATATGGTTTCACTTATTTGTGGAGCATAACAAATAACATGGAGGACAAGGGGAGATGGAGAGGAGAAGGGAATTGAGGGAAATTGGAAGGGGAGGTGAACCATGAGAAACTATGGACTCTGAAAAGCAATCTGAGGGTTTTGAATGGTCGGGGGGTGGGAGGTTGGGGGAACCAGGTGATGGGTATTAGAGAGGGCACAGATTGCATGGAGCACTGGGTGTGGTGCAAAAACAATGAATACTGTTATGCTGAAAAGAAAAAAAAAAGATTCATAACATCAAGTGGCTAAAAATATAGCAGAGGAAGACAGACAACAAAAATAAGCATAATTAGTAAATTATCTAAAATGATTAAAGATGGTAAGTGCTAACGAAAAAAGAAAAAGTAGAGGAGGGTAGGAGGGATTAGCAATATAGGTGGCAGGATAATGGGACAGGTTTCAGTCATATAACAAGGTAGTAAAGGGTAGGCCTTTTTAAGAAGGTGAAATTTGAAGGAAGTGAGAGTTAGCCATAGTGTATTTTGGGGAAAGAGCATTCTAAGCAGCAATAACCTCAAGTAAATAAAGGTTCTAAAGCAAGAGGGAGTGCACCTGTTTGTATGAAGAACATAAGGAAATCAGGGTAGTGGATCATAGTGAGTTGGGGGAGTATGGTAGAAGAGCAGGGTAAAGGTCACAAAGCTCTTCAGTAATCTAGGCAAGAGATGACCAGAATATCTTAGAACAGAATAAAAGTGGGGGTAGGAGTAAAAAATGGTTTATTTCTGTTCATCTTTTTAAAGGCAGAACTGTAACCAAATCGATGTGAATTCACTCCTTGTGAAAAAAAAAAAAACTGCACCAGGTTGAGTTGTCACACAAAGAAAATTTATTTGCAGCAAAGAAGGAGATCATAGGGAAAGGCTTCCAAAGATATGACTCCCCCCAAGAGAGGGTGAATGAGTCCCTTTTGTTTAGTGTTCAGATGAATAGATAGGGAAGCCTTGTCCTTCTCTATAGAGGTAAGCATAGGTCACACATCCACCTTAAAGAAACAGGCCTATACACACATTGTATGTTATGTAAATGAGGCAGAGGATCCTCCTTGGATAGAGATTTCAGTGTTAAGGGTATGTGCTATGGTGAGTGCTGTGAAGTATGCAAGCCTGACGATTCACAGACCTGTACCCCTGTGGCAAATAATACATTATATATTTTAAAAAATTTAAAGAAGAAATAAAGGTAATTGTAGGTCATTCCAGAGGTCATTCCACAGCCCATCTTAAGATACTTAATAGTAAGTATGTGAATATAGTAGAAAGATAAATTAACTGTTACAAATAAAAATAGTTGAACTCAGAGAAGGAGAATCAAATGAAGGTTGTCAGGAGCTGGAGGGAAAGGGGTAAAGGGGAAGTGTTTTTCAGTGGGTATAAAGTTACTATTATACATAATGAATTCCATATTCCCTACAGGCAGATAACACACACAAACACACATACACACACATTGTACAACAGTATCTATAGTTAACAGTACAAAATTACATTGTACAACAGTATCTATAATTAACAATACAAAATTGTGCACTTTAAAATATGTCAAGATGATAGAGTTAAAAAAAATGGAAAGAAAATATATCACAAGAAAATTTTCGGAGGTAATGGATATGCTTAGTGCCTTGGTTATGGTGATGGTATCACTGATATATGTCTATGTCCAAACTCAACAAGAGGTATACATTAAATGTATACAATTTTTGTACATCAATTATACTTCAATAAGTAAAAAATTAATTCTATTTAGATCTATTACAATACTGTTGTTCATTTTTTGTATGTCCAAGTTTTTATTTAAATTCCAGTTAGTTAACAAATAGTGTAATATTAGTTTCCTGAGTAAAACTTAGTGAATCATCACTTACATATAATACTCAGTGCTCATCACAACTGCCCTCTCTAATACACATCACCCATTTAACCCATCTCCCTCCCAACTTCCCTCCAGCAACCCTCAGTTTGTTCTCTATAGTTAAGAGTCTATTTTATGGTTTACCTTTCCCTCTCTCTCTCTCTTTTTTGGTTTCCTATGTTCATCTGTTGCATTTACTAAATTCTACATAAGAGTGAGATCATATGGTATTTGTCTTTCTCTGACTAACTTATTTTGCTTAGCACAATACACTCTAGTTCCAGCCACAAAACAACAAATTGTAAGATTTCATTCTTGATGGCTGAGTAATATTCCATTGTATGTATACCACATCTTCTTTATCCACTCACTGATTCATGGACAGTTGGGCTCTTTCTATAATTTGACTATCATTGATAATGCTGCTTATAAACAGCAGGGTATATTTATCCTTTTAATTCAGTATTTTTGTATCCTTTGAGTGAAATTGCTGGATAATAGGATGGTTCTATTTTTAACATTTTGAGGAAACTCTATATTGCTTTCCAGAGTGGCTCCACTGAGTTTTCATTCCCATCAAGAGTCTATACATGTTCCCCTTTCTTTGCATCCTCACCAACACATATTGTTTCCTGTGTTGTTAATTTTAGCCATTCTGAAATGTGTGAGGTGGTATCTCACTGTACCTTTGATTAATATTTCCCTGATGAGGAGTAATGTTGAGCATCTTTTCATGTGTCTGTGGGCTGTTTGTCTTCTTTGGGAAAATGTCTACTCATGTCTTCTGCCCATTTCTTAATTGGATTATTTGTGTTTTGAGTGTGAGTTTGATAAGTTCTTTATAGATTTTGGACCATAACTATATATCAGATACATCGTTTGCAAATATCTTCTCCTATTTCATAGGTTGTCTTTTATTTCTGTTGATTGTTTCCTTCACTGTGCAGAAGTTTTTATTTTCATGTAGTTCCTGTAGTTCATTTTTGCTTTTGTTTCCCTTGCCTCAGGAGATACATCTAGTAAGAAGTTGCTATGGCTGTTGTCAAAGAGGTTACTGCCTGTGTTACCCTCTAAGATATTGAAGGTTTCCCACTTCAAATTTAGGTCTTTAATCTATTTTGAATTTATTTTTGTGTGTGGTATAAGAAAGTGGTATGGTTTCATTTTTCTACACGTTGCTGTCTAGTTTTCCCAACACCATTTGTTGAAGAGACTGTCTTATTTCCATTGAATACTTGTTCTTGCTTTGTCAAAGATTAGTTGACTATATAGTTGTAGGTTCCTTTGTGAGTTTTTATTCTGTCCCATTGATCTATGTGTCTGTATTTCTGCCAGTACTATACTATCTTAATCACTACAGATTTGTAATATCACTTGAAGACCAAAATTGTGATACCTCAGATTTGCTTTTTATTTTTTTAAAGATGGCTTTGACTATTCAAAGTCTTCTGTGGTTCCACACAAATTTTAATACAGTTTGACCTAGCTCTGTGAAAAATGTTGTTGGTATTTTGATAGGGATTGCATTAAATGTGTAGATTGCTTTGGGTTTTATAGATATTTTAAGAATATTTGTTCTTCCAATCCATGACCATGGCATGTTTTTTCATTTCTTTGTTTCATCTTCAATTTCCTTTTTTAAAAATATTTATTTATTTATTTATTTATTTGAGAGAGAATGAGAGAGAGAGAGTCAGGGGAGGGGGGCAAAGGGAGAGCAATAGAAACAGACTCCCTACTGAGTGTGGAGTCAGATGCAGGACTTGATCTCATAACTGTGAGATAATGACCTCAGCCAAAATCAAGAGTTGTACACTAAATCAACTGAGCAACCCAAGCACCCCCTTCAATTTCTTTCATAAGTCTTCTAGTCTTCAGAGTACAGATCTTTTAAGTCTTTTAGGTTTATTTCTGTGTGTCGTATAGTTTTAGTGCAGTTGTAATTGGGATTGATTCCTTGATTTCACTTTCTACTGCTTCACTATTGGTGTATAGAAATGCAACAGATTTTCGTACATTGATTTTCTATCTTGCAACTTTACTGAATTTGAGCATCAGTTATAGAAATTTTTTGGTGGAGTCTTTCAGGTTTTCAACATAGAGAAATACGTCATCTGCAAGTAGTGAAGATTTGACTTCTTTCTTGCTAATTTGGATTCTTTAACTTCTTTTTGTTGTCTGTTTGCTGAGGCTAGGACTTCCAGTGCTATGTTATATAGCAATGGGGACAGGGGACATCCTTGTCTTATTCCTGACTGTAGAGGACAATCTTTCAGTTTTCCCCTTTGAGGGTGTTATTAGATATAGGTTTGTTTGTTAGATACATATATGACATTTATGATGTTGAAGTTTGTTCCCTCTACCCTACTTTGTTGAGGGTTTTTATCAAGAATTGATGCAACTAAAGAATCATTGAACACTACTTTGAAAACTAATGATGTAATATATGTTGGCTAACCAAATATTAAAAAAAAAGAATTGATACTATATTTTGTCAAATGCTTTTTTCTGCATATATTCAGAGGATCATATGATTCTCATCCTTTCTTTTATTAATATGGTGTATCATGTTGATGACTGATTTGCAAATACTGAACCACTTTTGCAGCCCAGGAATAAATCTCACATGATCATGGTGAATGATTATTTTAACATACTATTTGATTTTGTTTGCTGGTATTTCGTTGAGGAGTTTTGTATCCATGCTCATCAGAGATATTGACCTGGAGCTCTCTTTTTTTGGTGGCATCTTTGGTTTTAGAATCAAAGTAATACTGGCCTTGGAGAATGAGTTTGGGAGTTTTCCTTCCATTTGCATTCTTTGGAACAACTTCAGAAGAATATGTATTAACTCTTCCATAAATGTTTGGTAGAATTCACCTTTTAGGCTGTTTGGGCCAGCCTTTTGTTTATTGGGAGATTTTTGATTACTGATTCAATTTCTGTGCCGGATATCCATCTGTTTGAGTTTTCTATTTCTTCCTGTTTCAGTTTTGGTGGTTTTGTGTTTCTAGGAATTTATCCATTTCTTTCAGAGTGTCCAATTTGCTGCCATATAATTTTTCATAATATTCTCTTATAATTAGTGTATTTCTGTGGTCTTTGTTGTGATTTCTCCTCTCATTTGTGATTTTATTTATTTCAGTCTTATCTCTTTTCTTTTTGAAAAGTCTGGTTAGAGTTTTATCAATTTTATTAATTTTTTCACCATTCCTTGTTTCACAGATCTGTTCTACTGTGTTTTTTTTTGTCTGTTTGTTTCTATATCATTTATCCTGCTCTAATTTATTATTCCCTCCTGCTGGCTTTAGGCTTCATTTTTTGTTCTTTTTTAGGTCCTTTAGGTGTAAGTTTAGGTTTCATATTTTATATTTTTCTTGCTTTTTAAAATTTATTTTCAGCATAACACTATTCATTATTTTTTCACCACACCCAGTGCTCCACGCAATCTGTGCCCTCCATAATACCCACCACCTGGTACCCCAACCTCCCACCCCCCCCGCCACTTCAAACCCCTCAGATTGTTTTTCAGAGTCCATAGTCTCTCGTGATTCACCTCCCCTTCCAATTTCCCCCAACTCCCTTCTCCTAACTCCCCATGTCCTCCATGCTATTTGTTATGCTCCACAAATAAGTGAAGCCATATGATAATTGACTCTCTATGCTTGACTTATTACACTTAGCATAATCTCTTCCAGTCCCGTCCATGTTGCTACAAAAGTTGGGTATTCATCCTTTCTGATGGAGGCATAATACTCCATAGTGCATATGGACCACATTTTCCTTATCCATTCATCCGTTGAAGGGCATCTTGGTTCTTTCCACAGTTTGGTGACCATGGCCATTGATGCTATAAACATTAGGGTACATATGGCCCTTCTTTTCACTACATCTGTATCTTTGGGGTAAATACCCAGTAGTGCAATGGCAGGGTAATAGGGAAGTTCTATTTTTAATTTCTTGAAGAATCTCCACACTGTTCTCCAAAGTGGCTGCACCAACTTGCATTCCCACCAACCTTGGAAGAGGGTTCCCCTTTCTCCACATCTCCTCCAACACATGTTGTTTCCTGTCTTGTTAATTTTGGCCATTCTACCTGGTGTAAAGTGATATGTCAATGTGGTTTTAATTTGAATCTCCCTGAGGGCTAGTGATGATGAACATTTTTTCATGTGTCTGATAGCCATTGGTATGTCTTCATTGGAGAAGTGTTTGTTCATATCTTCTGCCCATTTTTTGATATGATTGTCTGTTTTGTGTGTGTTGAGTTTGAGGAGTTCTTTATAGATCCTTGATCTCAACCTTTTGTCTGTACTGTCATTTGCAAATATCTTCTCCCATTTCGTGGGTTGCCTCTTTAGTTTTTTTGACTGTTTCCTTTGCTGTGCAGAAGCTTTTAATTTTGATGAAGTCCCTAAAGTTTATTTTCGCTTTTGTTTCCTTTGCCTTTGGACACATATCTTGAAAGAAGTTGCTGTGGCTGATATAGAAGAGGTTACTGCCTGTGTTCTCCTCTAGGATTCTGATGGATTCCTGTCTCACGTTGAGGGCTATTATCCATTTTGAGTTTATCTTTGTGTATGGTGTAAGAGAATGGTCGAGTTTCATTCTTCTACATATAGCTGTCCAGTTTTCCCAGCACCGTTTATTGAAGAGACTGTCTTTTTTCCACTGTATATTTTTTCCTGTTTTGTTGAAGATTAATTGACCATAGAGTTGAGGGTCCATATCTGGGCTCTCTACTCTGTTCCACTGGTCTATGTGTCTGTTTTTATGCCAGTACCATTCTGTCATGGTGATCACAGCTTTCTTGCTTCTTGAAGTAGGCATGTATTGTTATATACTTCCTTCTTAGGATCTCCTTTGCTGAATCCCAAATATTTTGAACTCTTTTGTTTTCATTTTCATTTGCTTCCATGTATTTTTTAATTTGTTCTTTGATTTCCTGCTTGACCCATTCATAAATAGCATATTTTTTTTTAAAGATTTTTATTTAGTTATTTGATAGAGATCACAAGTAGGGAGAAGGCAGGCAGAGAGAGAGGGGGAAGCAGGCTCCCCGCTGAGCAGAGAGCCCGATGTGGGGCTCGATCCCAGAACCCTGAGATCATGACCTGAGCCGAAGGCAGAGGCTTAAACCACTGAGCCACCCAGGCGCCCCAAATAGCATATTTTTTAACCTCCATGTATTTGTTTTCTTTCTGATTTTTTTCTTGTGTTTGACTTCGAGTATCATACTTTTTAGTCGGAAAATATGCATGGTATGATCTCAGTCTTTTGGTACTGGTTGAGGCCTCATTTGTGAACCAGTATGTGATCTATTCTAGAGAATATTCCATGAGCACTGGAAAAGAATGTATATTCTGTTGCTTGCTCTGGGATGAAATGTTCTGAAAATATCTATTAAGTCCATTTGGTCCAGTGTATCACCATTGTTTCCTTGTTCATTTTCTGCTTAGATGATCTGTCTATTTCTATAAGTGGGTTATTAAAGTCTCTACTATTATTTTACTATTATCAAATAGTTCCTTCCTGTTTGTTTTTATTTTTTTATGTATTTGGGTACACCCAATTTGGAAGCATACATATTTACAATTGTTAGATCTTATTGTTGGATAGATCCCTTTATTATTATATAGTGCCCTTCTTCATCTCTTGTTATAGTCTTTGGTTTAAAATTTAGTCTGTCTGATATAAGCTTTGCTACTCCAGCTTTCTTTTGACATCCATTTACATGATAAATTGTTCTCCATTCCCTCTCAATATGCACATGTCTTTAGGTCTAATATGATTCTCTTGTAGGCAGCATATCAATGGACCTTGTTTTTTATTTAAGCCATTCTGACACCCCATGCCTTTTGATTGGACCATCTAGTTTATTTGCCTTCACAGTCATTATTTGTAGATATGAATTTAGTGCCATTTTATTACTTGTTTTATTGTTGTTTCTGTAGATTTTCTCTATTCCTTCCTAGTTTTTATCAGTTTTGGTGTTTCTTTTCCACTCAAAGAGTCCCCTTTGATATTTCTATCAGGGCTAGTTAGTGGTTCCAAACTCTTTTAAAGTTTTTGTTTGTCTTGGAAACTCTTTTTCTCTCCTATTCTTAATGATAGACTTGCTAAATAGAGTACTCTGGGCTGCAGATTTTTCCCACTCAGTACATTGAATATACCATGCCATCTTCTTGACTGAAATGTTTCAGTGGAGATATCTGCTGCTAACCTTATTTGTCTTCCCTTTCAGTTTAGGGACTTCTTTTGTCTTTTTACTTTTAGGATATTTTCTTTAGCTCTAGATTGCAAATATAACCAAGATAGTCTTGGTGCTGGCCTGCTTTTGTTGATTTTGATGGGAATTCTTTGTGCTTCCTGAATTTGGATGTCTGTTTCCTTCCCCAGTTTAGGGAAGTTTTCAGCTATAATTTCCTCAAATAAACCTTCTGCCCCTTTTCTCCCTCTCTTCTTCTGGGACTCCTATGATATGAATGTTATTACACTTTATGGAATTGCTCAGTTCCCTAAGACTACATTCATGGTCTAATATTTTTCTTTCCCTATTCTTTTCAGCATCATTATTTTCCATAATTTTATCCTCTGTATCATTTATTAATTCTTCTACTTCTTCCATCCCTGTGGTCATTACATCCAATCTGTTTCAAATCTCTGTTATTGCCTTCTTAATTTCTAACAGTTATTTTTAAACTCTTATTTCTCTGCAGTAAGATTCTCCCTGACATCTCCCATGCTTTTCTCAAGCCCAGTGAGTATCCTTTTGATTGTTGCTTTATATTCTCCATCAGGAATATTATATCTGTTTTGATTAGATGTTTGTCCTAGAGCTTTTCTTTTCTTTCACTTGGGATGAATTCCTTCTCTTGGCATTTTTTTCTAGGTCTCTATCTTCTTCTGCGTGCTACTAAAGCTCCTTCTTCTGTGTTCTACTATGGCTTTAAGAAGAAGTCACATACTGTCTAGTGCCTGATGCTTCAGGAAGTGTCTCTGGTGTATGCTGTGTGTACTCTGCTGGTGTATTTTGGCTACTCTTTCCCTCAGGTCATTCCTCTGCAGAATTTCTCCTTGCCTGCAATAGGAAGTGCTAGAACATTGGCCAGAATATGGTGTGTTTTAATTATGTGTGTTCTGGTCTTCTTGTTAAAAGACTGGTCTTATCTCCTCTAGAGCCCAAGCTTTGTAGAACTTCATGGTTTGTAGATATGGTGCATGTATGGGGTGCTAGTCTTCTGGCAGATGGTCCCACTGCACTAGTTCTCAAACACACTTTCCTGGGAAAAGCAGCACCAGGAGAGTGCAGGATGGGTGGGGCTTGGTGAAAGTGGTTTAGGCTGCCAGTGTTAGGGTTGTATTGCTTAATAAAGTTAGTTTATGCTAAGGGGCAGGGAAAAGAAATGGTGCCAGGCAGCATCCTAGTCCCAGAAGAGGGGAGTTTGCATCTGCTGCTGTCTGGGAATCCCTCCCAGAAGAGTGAACAATCTCCCCTTGTGTGTCACAAGCATCCCTCAGATCACTGCTTTCTTGCTGTGTCTCAGCCATCTGTCTACTCAGGAGCAGTGCACCTTGGTATCTATTCCAGACAGGCTGGCTGAGTTTCAAAATTCCAAACTTTATGGACCTGGCATGGCAGGGATCCACATTGGTCCTCTACAGAAGGGTCCTGCTATGCTGAGACTGGGGTAAGTTTGTCCCAGTAGGGCTGTTGCACCAAAGCATAGAGACATGGGGTTTGGAGTAAAGCACAGCAAAGAGCCAGTGTTCAGGTTAGCTTCCCACAGCAGGTGTCTCTGCATCTATGCTGAGGGGTGAGTTAGGGAAATGGTGTCCACCTGCTTCTTTGTTCCTGGAGAGACAATTCCACCTCTCCTAGATACATTCCAAGAAGGGGGACAATCTCTCCCTGTGCATTCCAAGGTATCCTCAGATCTCACCTTCTACCTCTGAGCTATCTGTCTTCCTTCTCCACAGGAGTACTGCAGTACCTGCAGGGCTCCACACCAGCCACACTGTGGACCTCTAAAACTCCAGTCATTGAGCCCTGCTCATTGTAAGAATTCATGAAAATTAGTCCCTCTTGTTTTCCCAGTCAATGGCTTTAGGGAAATGTTTTCTTTGTGTGATCCCCTGTGCACTCCTCTCTCTTTATGCCTCTCACTTCTCTCTGAGACAGGGCTCCCTCCCTGCCATAGCACCTGTGATTTGTTTCTTCCCCAAATCATGTCTCCACATCTCCTACCTTCCATGATGTGGCCTCTTCTTCCCCTCTAGTTGTGCAGTTTGTTCTGTCAGTTCTTATATCGATTTCTTGGATATTCCAAATAATTTCATATTTATCTAGTTGTGTTCAAGGGACAAGGCAAACCTAGGGTCCTCCTACTACTCTGCCATCTTAGCTCTTTCTCCCTGATGCTCATTTTAATAAGGGTGAGGGAGGTAGAAGGGGAGAGTTAGTTCAGTTTTTATCTAAAATTCAGTATCCAAAATTATCTTAAACTTTATTCTATTTGCAACAATGTAAAATTAGTTATTCAAAATAAAACATGACTGAAAATTTTTAGAGGCATATATCAGGTATGTGTTCTTAGTTTGACAAATTTTACTAAGTTGTCTAACTTTAAACACATTTTAAATTTGGTTTTTGTCTATTCTTTATTTAAATAAAACATTCAGAACATGTAAGTGAGTGTGTATGTGTGTGTGAGAGAGATCTGCCTGTAGGGCTGTGTGTGGTGGTGGCAGATATGAACCTTCAGACAACATCAGCAATGCCATTAAAATATTTTAAGAACTAAAAAATAATAATTACATCATTTAGTTTGGTATGTTCAATTCTCATTTTAGTGCCTACTTCTGATGAACAATATCAAAATAACTGACCCAAATTGTGTGATAACTATATTTAGTTGTAAAGATGATCTCTTGTCATCAGGTAGACACTCAAAGAATTCAACAGGCCTAAGCAAATGAACTGATAGAGTTGCTGTGAAAGACTGTAAAAAGGCACAGCAAATCCAGAGCAGTTATGGTTCCATATTGAGATCCACAGGTAAAAAAAAGTTGAATGAACTTGGCAGAGAAAAATATTTCAAAATAGGTATAATGTCTGTGTGATGTGGCAGTTAAGAGTTGTAAAGACTTGTAAAACAAATGAGACAAATAATTATTATAAGGATTAGAAAAATAGAGAAAGGGTAATTGGCTTTTCGCCAACATGTTGAGAAAATGCCTCCAGAATTCCTTCCAACTAGGAGTTGGAATAATAATTTTAAAAATGTATTAATAATATAGTATTAACACCACTACTAAAAATATTAATAATATTATTATATAATACTAATAATATTATTAACATATTAAATATGTTATTATCATTATATTATTATATTATAATATATTATATTGTTATTGTTATTATTATTAACATATTAAATAATATCAAGAAATATTAAAAAATATTATTAATATATTATCATATCATTATTGATTATATAATAATTATATATACATTAATTGTATAATTGTTAATTATATAATAATATTATTAATAATATTGTTAGTAATGGTGTTAATACTACATTACTAATATATTAATATTTAATAATATACTATTAATTAATAATATCTTAATAAATATTAATATATTTATCGTAACATAATATTAATATAATATTAATTAATATATCGTTATTGTTAATTGTATTATTAATGATGTTAATAATATAATTGATAAAATAATTATTAATTATATATTAATAATCTATTACTAATAATATATGATTAATATAATATATCATTAATGATTATAATTAATTGTTAATGTATTATTGATGTAGAATTGATATATTATTAATTATTTAATATATACCACAGATAATATATTGTCCATAATATATTATCAATAAATTAATAATATATTATATAATTATATTATAATATATTAGTCATATATTATTGATATTAATATACTACTAATAAATTAGTAATGAAATATTATTACCATTAATGTTAATTACATACCATTAATAATATATTATTGATATGAATTAATATTAATAATAATATAATTATTAATGATATATCATTAATATATCAGGTATGTGTTCTTAGTTTGACAAATTTTACTAAGTTGTCTAACTTTAAACACATTTTAAATTTGGTTTAATGATATATCATTAATAATTATATTAATATGATTATTAATGTTAATGATCTATATTAATATATTATATATTATTAATAAATAGTAATATAATTAATATTAAACAATATTATTAATGTTAGTGATAATGTTAATATATTTTTAGTATTATTATTATAATAATACATTATTAATATATTATATCAATTATATATTATTATATATTTATGTATTGTATTTTATATAATTATATTATATTATTCAAATTATATAATATATTCATATATAATATATTTTATATATATTATATATGATTTTTAAGTGTATATGTAAAATTATAAATATATAATATAAAATATAAAATTATATATAATTACATTTTATATAATATATAAAATATAATATTACATTATATTATTATATATATATATATTTCTGCAAGCACAAAATTCTCTCAAATATCAGTGCCTTTGCCCAGACTGGTCCCTTTCCCTACACCTGGTTTTCCTGGTTTTCTTACTATCAGTTTTCAAAGTTCAGCATGGGTCCTGGAAAACCTTTGATTATTGCTCCCTCCCCACCTATCCTCTCTTTCTCTACATATTCACCTTTTTTATTCTTATGTAATCTGTTTTCCTGCATCTTCTTCACTTTTTTGACCCAACTACTCTTGTTTTTGTGGTTAGGAAAAAGTAGAAAAAAATGCCCAAATTTTCATTTATTTATTTATTTATTTATTTATTTATTTATTTATTGGGTGTGCAGCAAAGCAAAGTTTATTGAGGGTAATACAAAGCTTCCAAAGGCGGGGGACCTAAGAGGGTTGCCGGAAAAAATGCCTGACTTTTAAAAGAAAAATATTAACTATTAATCAAAGAACACACTCTCCTAAAGAAGTAAACTTGAAAACAAAAAGTGGGTGAATGGATAAGGAAGATTTGGTCCATATACACTATGGAGTATTATGCCTCCATCAGAAAGGATGAATATCCAACTTTTGTAGCAACATGGACGGGACTGGAAGAGATTATGCTGAGTGAAGTAAGTCAAGCAGAGAGAGTCAATTATCATATGGTTTCACGTATTTGTGGAGCATAACAAATATCATGGAGGACAAGGGGTGTTAGAGAGGAGAAGGGAGTTGGGGTAAATTGGGAGGGGAGGTGAATCACGAGAGACTATGGACTCTGAAAAACAATCTGAGGGGTTTGAAGTGGCGGGGGGGTGGGAGGTTGGGGTACCAGGTGGTGGGTATTATAGAGGGCACGGATTGCATGGAGCACTGGGTGTGGTGAAAAAATAATGAATACTGTTTTTCTGAAAATAAATAAATTGAAAAAATTAATTTAAAAAAAAGTGGGAGTCACAGTGCCTTTAAAATATTTCTTGCATGAGGTGCCTGGGTGGCTCAGTGAGTTAAAGCCTCTACCTTCGGCTCAGGTCATGATCCCAGGGTCCTGGGATCCACCTGGTCATTGGGCTCTCTGCTCAGCGGGGAGCCTGATTCCCCCTCTCTCTCTGCTGGCCTCTCTGCCTACTTGTGATCTCTGTCTTTCAAATGATTAATAAAATCTTTTTAAAAATATTTCTTGATTTACAAATAAACCTTATTCACATATAATATGCCAGGATTATTGCTATTGCATAATATGAGGCACACCTTAATTTTTTCTCCTTTTTTAGAATAATAAAACAGTTTATTTATGAATTATGTAACTTATCTGTAAAAAGTCTAACTAACAAAAGTTTTGAATGATGCTAATCCCTTTAAAGTTAATATAAATTGGGTCAGTTAACGTTTTACATTATGTTGTTTTCAAAACAATTAAAATATTTTAGGAAATCTACAACAACCATGCTATATGTCAGCAGCCTTTTAAAACAAGTATTGCATCATCAAATATAGCAAACAATAAAAACAAAGTGAATTATTACTTACAATATACGTTGTGGTTACTCTACTTTTACAGCATGTATAACCCCTTATTTGCAAAGAGCTCTCCAACTTTGTATACACAAGCAATATGCTCTGGACAGAAATCTGTTATAGTCCCTAGACAATCATGAAAGTCAGTCACAGATATACAATTGGCTGTAAATAACAACATTCAAATATCCCTCAACAATATAAAACAAAATGTTTTATACTTGGGTAATATACATGTGAAAAGTTCTACATGTTAGAAAAACTATGTTAAGGAATCTTAAAAAACAAAAGTGAAAATAACTTTGAATGTTCAAATATCATGTATTCAAGTACTAGTCTCTATAAATCAAGATAATCCACAAACATGATTTCATTCTAGTATTTTGTACTTGATGATTTTCATAGCATGACTGAAAATTAATAGTCAGTATGCAGCATTATAGACCAAAGGATGTCTAACATTTAAAACAAAGTTCTTTCAGACTGAATTTGAATATCATCTTTAGCTAATGGAAGACAAGCCAATATGACCAATTAGAGTCAACATGTGTCATGGTTTGCTATGACTGTTCTAGTTTATGTCTGTTGTCCTGGAATAATTATTAATACTTCTTTTTTCATTCTCAAAGTGCCCTGGCTGAAACACAGAGATTAGTACGGGTAGGCCACTGAGGGATAGCAGGCACCTCAGCCCTAACACTTAATGATTTTTTCATATTTCTAAGATTACACTGGAGAGTCATTCTGCCAATGATAATATCTTCAGTATCCCTTCCAGCAATCTGGACTGAGAAAAGGCTTTCTATATTTTGAAAATTAGTAGTAGGAAAATTTATTAGGAGTCACAGGACCCATAAACATGCATAGAAAATGTAATTCCAAGAAAGGAGTAACTATTTTGACCCTCTGTCAGCATAAACACAAAGAGATCCTATGAAGTGAAATTTCAGACTGTGGGAGTTTCAGACCTCTGAGTATCTTAAGGCAGGTAAGAAGAGAAAATGTTTCTGATAACATCAGGCCCACAGAATCCAAAAGCAAACTGCCCTTTGGAGAGTATATTTTTTCTGACATAAAACATAACACACTGATGTTGTTACATAAACATATCTAAAAGAAATAAGAGTGATATCACAAAACATAAAGGAATTCTTAATTGAAAACACAGTACTTTAAAAACAGTTCCACTCAAACATTTGAATATGGAAAGAACTTCAGTTGACCAAAATGCTCCACTGACCATCTAACTATCCAACATAATAAAAACCCCTCACCAAAATTAGTGGGTCAAATGGTGCTACTTAAGAGAAATTTAAGCCATATATGCTTTCAACAGGCAATGTTTTGAAAAATAATTGTACTTTTTGGCTTGCCAAATATTTTAGGCTATATTTTATAGACAAAGATGATTATTTGATTATATAATTTATTTATTTGGATATCTCTCTCCTATTGTAGGGATTCACTTTTTTTTATTATATCAAGTAAGTACATGTTGTATTAAACATATTGCAGAGCGAAAATTTTCTGAAAAATAAAGTACAACCTTTTTTTATATTATGACAAAGTCTTAAATACAAGTGGCCTAAAATAATCAGTAATATTGATACAAGTAAAGATTTCTGTTAGTAGTCCATCGAATTTTCTGTATTTATCTCAGAGATCAGATACAAACATATTAGCTACAAGTGCAAACAATTATTTATCCATTTTTAAAATAAACACTTTTAAAAAATCAGATACTTTCAGGTTTGTGAATTTTTAACAACAGAACTTTGCATGGAATACAGTCTAGTCTCTTAGGCTACCTACCGCAGGCTTGATTCTCTTTCTAATTAAAATCTGATTAATTTTTCAAATCCTCAACCAATGAAAATAAGGTAATTTAAAATTTTGTGTTGTGCACAATGTACAGTCAGAAAACAGCAGGAGATGAATAGAATTCTAGTCAACATAAACATGTTATAAACCATTGTGAAAGTGAGGCAGACACATAAGCAGTCCTAACCAGGGCACTTAAAGTCTACTTCAATTATGAGAGGTGATAAGTAAACAGAGATTGTGAATGGTTTATAATAGGAGATAAGTGAGCATGGATTTTGAACCCCCCCCATCCTGTGTAAATTACTAGTTAATTTTTTGGTTGCATACTTGTTGGTTCCCCATATCTATAGTCTCTCTCTGTATAACACACATGACTTACCTATCAGTTGTTTACTGTTTGAGTTTACTCACAGCTATTTGTTACTCAGAAGAACTATTTGTTCATCTTTGTACTAGGTTTTATAGTGTCTTATTATATTTTTTCTTAAATCTCATGTTGAAATATACTGCTACAAATGTAGCTTTCAGCTTTGCCAAAGCCGGAGATCTCTGACCTTAAAGCCAGTTGGGATTGCTAAGCAATGATCTGAGGACATCACTGGGTATCAGTGACAAGGAGAAAAAAAAATAAAGAGCAGGAAAAAAAAAAAGAAACTGGAAGAGAGAAGAAAGAAAGAAACAGAAATAAGGAGAGCTGCCAGAAGAGAAAAAAAATAGGAGACAAGGAAGCATTAGGCAGAGCAACAGACACAAGATGTAACCCAGCTGGGACACCAGGGTTTTATTAGGATCCTTCCTCCCTCATATTTTTCTCTCTTTCTCTTCCTTTCCCTTCAAGTCCATATTTATCAGGATGTCAGTTCACATTCTGCAATATTACCTTTTATATATTTTTCATCTAGGTGATTTTGATAAGTTGTTAACCTTGCATCCACTGTGTATCTCAAAATGTACTATTTTCCCTATCTACTGTTAAGTGTATTTTATGTACTATTTCCTGATTATAATTTATCCATGATTGTAATTTATTCTTTACCCCTTCTTTCTGGCAACTAAAATCTTCAGTTTCATGAAGGTTCCATGTTGAACCTTTATGCCACCTGTTAATACAGATAGATAATTTTTTATCTACCCAGATCACCCTGACCCAGTATAACTTCTTTGTTTACAACAATTCTATCTCACTTTAAAAATGATTTTACTTTATAATACTTAGAGCAGTAAAATATGTACTTAGTGCTATTGGTATCATATTAACAGAATATGTATACTCACTTTTTAAAAACAGGAATTTTTGTTTATTTCTATCATTGTAAGACCCAAGTCCTTATTTAAATGTTTAGTAAGACATAAGATTTTAAAAAGGTTATGAATCACTCAGAATAGATAGTATTTCTATATAACCTCTGCCTGGATCTCCTCTACAAAATTACACTGGCTTCTGAGATGAATCTCAGGGTTTTTGGTTCAAAATTTATAGGTTACTATTGTCACTAAAGTGCTCTGCTTAAACATTCTGGTGAGAGGAAACTCAGATGCTCTGGAAGTAGTGAGCTCTGTTAGAAATATTCTTTTTCTATTAAATGAAAATCTTCTTTCTTGAAACTTTCAGCCAATATGGAACAAAATCACTGTGGACCACTTAGAAAGTCCTGCCATATAGTGAGACTTGTGAAGCACAGTGGCAGAAAACTTGTGAGAAGGGAACATTTCAGTTAACATATCCAATTTACTATGGACATAGTAAATATGTACATCCCTTCTTCATCTCTCTCCTTTCTAAGACATTAAGCTATCAATTATCTACATGAGGCCCATAATGATGGTTGCAATTCCAAAAATAAATTGTTCCTTCCTAGCCCAACTCCCACATTCTTCTATGTAGGCAAAAACCTTTCTTCCCCCAACAGAGGGTGAAATTGCTAGTTATTGCTCTCTCAGCCTACTTTGCAGCTAGATGTGGCCATGTGGCACAATTCTAACTAATGGGACTTAAAGAGAAGTCTGTGGAGCTTCTCAGAAAATGTTCCTCCCTGGTAAAAAGAAAAAGGTTCCTTTCTCTTGCAGTCCTCTTTCTTCCTGCTTTGCATACAGCTGTATCAATATGTGATGCTTAGAATAGTTCCAGTCACCCTATAACCATGAGTAGAGACATCCTAACACAATAGAGGCTACAGAGTGAAAAGATGGGGAAAATCTAAGTACTTGATGACCTCACTGAACTACCAAATCAAGCCTGGTGGTGCCTAATCTCTCCTGTTATATGGGTTTTATTAATAAACTTCTATTGTTTAAACAACATTTAATCAGATGTTCTGTATTTGATGTGAAAAGTATTCTGATTTACCATGTTAATGAAAACAAACAATAGCACAGATCAACTAAAGTGGTTTTTTAAGAATTTGGGGGTAATGATTATAAACCTGTTAATCTGATGCATGAAACAGGATACAATTATTTTTTAAAGTATATATATGATATAAGTGCATATAATTATGGAGGTTGGCAAATCCAAAATCTGCAGTGTAGGCTGGCAGGACCCATGCTGCAATTTCAGTTCCAAGGCAGTCTGCTGGACTACCAGAGAACAGTCTTCTATACTGCTCTTGCTTGAGGAGGTTTGACTTTTTGTTCAATTTAGGCATTTAAATGATTGAATAAGTCCTGCCCACGTTACCCACATTATGAAGGGTAATCTGATTAAATCACAATTTACTGATTTAAATGTTAATCTCAGAAACAGGATTCAGTTAAATCCAAGAAGGCTAACAATGGGTCCCAAATTTTAAAATAATTATATAATGGGAATTTAGTGTAGCCTGCAATGAAAGTATAATCAGCTGTTAATAAAATATATTGTAAATAATTCAGTAAAAGTAATCTTACAATAACAGGAGCTCATCTATGTAGCTTGGTCTAGATATGGTCAAACATACTATTTCAAAAGAACAAAAATGTTACCCTAGTTCTGCCTTTTGCTAACTGTGTGACCTTGGGCAAGTTACCTAACTTCTTTGAGCCTTTGTTTCCTCTTGAGAAGAAGGAATGATAATAATAGTACCTTATTCATAATCTTGTTTTGAGGATCAAAAATGTAACAGAGCACTTACTTGGCATGCAAGAAGTACATGATAAGTGAGAGCTATTATCATAATTATTTATAATTTTATGAAAAATTCAACTCAAATTAAAAAATTAGAAGAACAAAATCATTGTCATTTAGGTGAATAGGGTATAATTTTGGCTTTCATCCTTGAATGAGTGAAAAGAGCATCAAAAGCAGGCAAGAGGGGCACCTGGGTGGCTCAGTGGGTTAAAGCCTCTGCTTTCGGCTCAGGTCATCATCCCAGGGTCCTGGGATTAAGTCCCGCATCTGGCTCTCTGCTCAGCGGGGAGCCTGCTTCCTCCTCTCTCTCTGCCTGTTTCTCTGCCTACTTGTGATCTCTGTCTGTCAAATAAATTTTTTTAAAAATCTTAAAAAAAAAAAGCAGGCAAGAAATAAACAGATTGTTAATGGCAGTATGCATGTATTTTTATATTTACTTATTTATTTATTTTAAAGATTTTATTTATTTATTTGACAGAGAGAGATCAAAAGTAGGCAGAGAGAGAGAGAGAGAGGAGGAAGCAGGCTCCCCACCAAGCAGAGAGCCTGATGCGGGGCTCGATCCCAGGACCCTGCGATCTGACCTGAGCTGAAGGCAGAGGCTTTAACCCACTGAGCCACCCAGACGCCCCATGCATGTATTTTTAAAGTAGGTTGGATTTAAGTTCAAAAACATAGAAAACTAATGGTAGTTACCATTGGGAGAGTAATGACTGAGAGCAACAGGGGAATCCTGGGGTGTGGATAACGTTCTGGTTCTTGATCTGGGTACTATTTACATGGGTATGCTCACTTTGTGAAAGATTACCTGCCTGTGCACCTATGATTCATATATTTTTATGAATGCAATACTTCAATAAAAAGTTGTTTTATAAAGGGGAGTTGGGTCTTCTTATAGAAAGAATATAATGAGTTTAATGTAAATTAAATTCAGATCCTTGGCTTTCAGAAAGGCATATTTGATGTTTCCTTACATGTTGATGGACAAAGGCAAATCCATGAATAATAAGCCATAAGAAAGTGAGATTAATCCAAGAAGTCTTTTTGAGAATTATGAGAATAGGCCAAGACATTGTAATAAGGAACTTAGCTTGCTTTCTTTGAAGACTAAATTAATCTCAGTAAACCAAGGCCTTAAATGAGTTCTTGCTCAGAAGACAGGAAAAATATTGTGGTGGCATTAAGTGCACAAACTTTAGAGCCCAACAGTGGGATTCATGACTTGGCTCCTCCATTTACTCACTATGTATCTCAGTTTCGCCATCTGTAAAATGAGAATAACAGTAGCATCTACTTCACTGGGTTATTGTGATAATGAAATGAATCAATCTATGAAAAGTGTTTGGAACTGTGCTTGGCACAGGGCAGATGCTATTAAAGTATTAGCCATTATCACAAATGCTAGGCTCCTCTCCTTTTAAAAACAACATCTCATACACTGAGGGATTCTTATTCTTTGGTAGAATTAACATTCAGTTCTGATCTCCAAGTTATGATTTATCAAAGGGCAAGGCTGGTTACAATGGTGGTTAACAAAAGGCTAAAAATTTCCATCTGGAACAGTAGAAACAGATTCATGTGAATCAGGCAACCCTAAGAGCATGTGTATTGAATAAAAATAACAATACGAGCAACAATAACATTTTAATGATAATAACTTGTACATTGTTTCTTATCTCTTCTTGCCTACTTAAGGATTTTGCTCATTAATTCTTCCCTCTTTCTTCTGCATTAGAGTTTTTGGTTCTTCATTGGATCATTCCCATCAACAAACATGCTCTCATGTTATGCATTTTCAAAATGAACAAAAAATTCCTTGACCTCCACATCTTCCTTCACCTATTTTCCTTTATTCTCATTAAAATTAAAAAAACTCAGAGACGTCTAGGCTTATTATCTCCAGCTTTTCCACATTCTGTCTCAAATTCACTTCAATCAAGCCTTCTTTTCACCATTCCACTAAAACTGCTTCTGTCATGCTCAACAATGATCACCATGATGCTAAATCCAATGGCTAATTCTCAGTCCTCATGATACGTGACCTATGTTGGTGATCATATGTCCAGGTTGCCCAGGACAGTTTTAGCTTTTGCCTATTCTCTGAACATGATTATTAATAGCATTCTCTTTCACTCTCAGAAGTGTCCCACTTCAGACTACAAGTTACATGATCACCTGACCCTACCTATTTGACACAGTTGCTCACTATTTCTTTGTTTTGTTTTGTTTCACTCTCTATTTATTGAAACACTTTCTTCATTTGGGTTCTGGGACATCTCTCTTGCTTTTCCTTTTACTTTACTGGCCATTCCTTCAGAGACATCTCTGCTGGGCTATTAATTTCTAAGCAATGGAGTGCCAAGGACTAAACCTAAACCTCTTCTCTTCTCTGTTACATTTCATTGATCTCATATCATTCCAGGCTAATGATTTTGACATTTTTATCTCCACTCCAAACTACTCTGATCTCCAAACTCATATATCCAACAACCTACCAGACACTTCAACTTGATTCTAAACAAGTGTCTCAGACTTATTTCCCAAACCTTCTAATCTTTCCCCTTAAATTAGTTTCTTGCAGTCTTACCATGCCCTAAAGACACTATCTAATCTAACCATATCTCCCAATTGCCTCCTTGTTTATTGAACTTGAAACCACTACAATAGCCTCCTTACTGTTAACCCAGAATGTTAGACACTCGTATTGTCTGGGACTATGTACTTGTTCTCTCAGACTGGAAATCTGCAATTCCAGATATTCAAATACATTACTTTTTCACTCTTTTACGTTTTTGATAAAATGCTGAGTTTTAAATTAGGCTTCCCTGGCCAGCCTATTTTAAATTTGCATCACCTTCACAATGCCGCTCTCCCAAATATCCTTCCCTGCATTATTTTCTGCATAATATTTAAAGCCATTTGACATTATACACACCTTATTTGTTGATTATTTCTGTCTCCCTCAACTGGAAGGTAAGCTTCATGGAGGCAAGTACTATTTGGGTAGAGAGTTAAAGGAATTGAGGGATGGAGTCACATGGATTTCTGAGCAAGGGAAACAGGTGACATTACACAACTTGTGTTTTAAAAGATCACATTGGCCACTGTGTGGAGAAAACTCTGCAAAGGGAAAAGGTAGAAGCAAAGGGATAGTAGAACACTATTACAGTCTTCTAATTTCAGCTTCAACACATGCAGAACTTGAAAGTCATCACTCCCTTCCTTGCAGCAAGGAAAAAGCCACACAAACTGAAGACCAGTGATATTTCTTAGACCTGTTAGAGAACTGAGGTTACAGGGCAAGTCACTGCCTCTAAACTGGAGACAGGTGAACATAACGAGTAATGGTCCAGATTAGTTTCCCTGGTACAGAAGTTAATGGAGGCACTAACTTGTAGGAACACTTAAATAGCAACTGAAAAATTGCTAAAGGCTGAACATGGAAAAACTTGAGAATTAAAAAACTTCTGGGGCCCAGTCTTGGGGTTGGGGTGCACTTTCATTAAGTTTACCTTCAGGAGCTCCATCAAGTTTTCACAGCGAGGATCAGAGAAAAACCCATGTGTTTGGGGCAGGAAGAGGGGAAAAGTAAGCATTTTAAAATATGATCAGAAGAAAAGAACCACTTTGAAATGCTCAGAGTATTCTGTTCTCAATAACAAGGTTCTGTTCTCAAGGAAAACTACTTTACCAGAGCCTTATCTGACTTGTAGGAAAGGCAATTAGACAATGCCAGTCCCCTGGAGTGTTCCTTTTTCAGATATAAGAGGTGAAAAAAAAGGCTATGAAGTGCTTTTAAAGGTTACAGCCTAAGGACTCAGGCCCATTAACAAAATGAGATGGATTACAAGATTACAGAACACTTCCCCTCCCTTATACCTTACTGTCACTAAAACAGGACTGTGGTATAATAACAGTAGGATTACAATAAGGAGAGCTGTGAGACAAAGACTCCATTTAAGGATCTTTAGGAAAATCCAAACACAATGGGGGTGGGGGCAAAAACAAGGACATTAGAGGACATTTTAGCCACTGACACCAACAACTCCAGAAACAGTAAATACAGTTTTGCTTCAGATAAAGATGATACCTCACACTAAAAGTCTATCTATTCCAGCTCCTCCCACATTATACATCATGTGTGGTTTAAAACAATTACAAGGCATGCTCAAAGGCAAGGATGGGAGGGAAGTCTGAAAACCTCAAACAGAGCATCAGAGTCATAATCAGATATGGCAGAAAATTTGGATTTATCAGATTGGAAATTTAAAATAATAGTGATTAACATGCTAAAGCTTCAAATGGAAAAAGTAGACAACACAAGAATAGATGGGCAATGTAAGCAGAGAGACAGATAGAATTTCATTCATAATGAAATTCTACAACAAAACACCATGACAGAAATGAAGAATACTTCTAATGGGCTTATTAGTAGACTGGACATGGTTGAGGAAAAAAATCTGAGCTGGAAAATATGTCAGTAGAAACTTCCCAAACTGAAATGCAAAGAGGAAAAAAAAAACAGAATAGAATAGAGTACCCAAGAACTATGGGGCAACTACAAAAGGCATAACGTATGTGTAATGGAAATACCAGAAGAAGAAATAGATACAGGAGCAAAAGAACTATTTGAAGTAATAGGAGCTGAGAATTTTCCAAAATTAATGACAAACACCAAGCCATAGATCAGAAATCTCAGAGAACACTGAACAAGCTAAATACCAAAAACTCTATATGTAGGTATTATCAGATTAAAACTGTGGAAAACAAAAGCAAAGAGAATCCTTTAGAGAAGCTGGGGTTGGGGGTTGGGCAGAGAGAGCTATTACAATCATCAAAGAGAGATACTATTGGCTCAGATTAGGGTAGTGGTAGTGGAGTTAGAGAAAAGTGGTTGGATTTAGCATATATTTTGAATGTAAAGCTGACAGAATTTCCTGAAGGATTAGAAATGGGATATAAGAATAAGTATGGGGCGCCTGGGTGGCTCAGTGGGTTAAGGCCTCTGCTTTCAGCTCATGTCATGATCCTTGGCCCTGGGATTGAACCCTGCATTGGGTTCTCTGCTCAGTGTGGAGCCTGTCCGCCACCTCCCAACACCTGCCTCTCTGCCTACTTGTGATCTCTGTCTGTCAAATAAATAAATAAAATATTTAAGAAAAAAATAACTAGAAGTGAAGAGCATGAAACATGGCCTCCAGCATCAGACAAACCAGGGATTCTTTTTAACTCTAGTCATCTCCTTTAAATATTACCTTTATACTATTCCAGACTTTCATCACCCTAAATAACAATTTTCATAGGGTAAAATTGAGGTTATGATGTGATGACTCATTAGCTTCCTGACTCTTGCCATTGACCTTTCACATATAAAAGCTTCTCTACACTGGCTTCCATCATTAACTCCTTCATTCCCATCCTTCCATTTGTGTTCTAGATCCCAACCTCTTTAGATTCCTTACATTCCCTCTTCCTTGATTACCCCCTTTCTCCTGAATCTCAGGCTTCTTTATGTTTGTCTTTATGTTGGCTCCTTTTAATCAGCATTTAAAGATAATCAAGTCTTTTGAAAGAGAGGAAGAGGGAGGGAAGTGAAAAAAAAAACTGTTATGGAGACAAAGATAATTTAAAAAAAGACAAGTCTTTGAAGTTCATTAATTATGTGCATGCAAATGGTGCTGTTGTTGTGATGAAGTTCTACAACCTAGGTGAGGTTCGGTGGGCTGAGGTCCGGAGCCAATGACCAAGAAAGAATTCTTGAGACATCTTTGGTGAAAAATGGTGGTTTATTAAAGCACGGGGACAGGACACATGGGCAGGAAGAGCTGCTGCCCCGGGTTGTGAGGGGTGGCAGGTTATGTACCCTGCGGTTGGGGGAAGGTGAGGGGAAGGGAGGTTTCAACGGAGTTTTCATATGCTAAAGAGGGCCTACAATGTGCCAGAAGACCAATGTTGTCTTTTAGCAAGCCATTAACATCAAGATAGTTGGGAGATCCCTGTCTTGCAGGATTGTGATCTCTGCAAGTTAATTATTTGCTTATTGTTCATGGCAGTCAGGGCTGCCTGAGGAATGCTACACATATTACCGAGGGGGAGTGGATGGAGAGGGGGGTGCAAGGCGCCAGCTTTTGCTTTGTCTTCAGCCAGCCTCATGCTCCCTCATCAGGAAGGAGAGTAGGAAGGAAGAAGGCAGGAAGAGAAAGAAAAGGAGAGGGAGAGAGACCTCCATTAAGCCAACTGTGCCTTCAGTTATCACGATTTCTCTCTTCTTCATAGCACAGCTAGCTATAAGAATAATATTCATTCATTGTATCTACTCCTGCACTTCTTATCCACTCCTCAGCCTAAAACAGTTTGATTCCATTCCATTCATTTCACTGAAATTGAAACTGTTCTCAATAAGTTTATATATAACCTACATGTTCCTAAATCCAGTGCATACTTTTCAGTCTTTATCTCCTGTGCAACATTTGACACTGGTAACTACTTCCTTCTGGACACTCTGTTCCCTTGGCTTCTGTGATATCATTATCTCCCTGACTTTCTCCATACCTCTATAGAGAATTCATATCAATCTTCTTCAGGTGCTTCTCTTCTTCTATTTAGTCCATATTCAATGATACTTCTTAGGACTCTACCACTGGGGTTCTGATCTTACTTTTTGTACTCTCTGTTGAGTAAACTCATAGTCCTCAATTACCAACTCTCTGAAAGTAGGCCTAAATCTATTCCCAACACAGAAGTCCAACTGCTAACTGAACATCTCTGCTTGGAAATGTCCAAGTTCCCTGAAGCTTGGCATAACTGAACTCATAATTTTGCCTCTGTGCCTGCTCCTTCCCCTCTCTATATGCTATGTTTCATTAAACTGTATTTATTTATTTATATTATGTTCAGTTAGCCACCATATAGTACATCAATAGTTTTTGATGTAGTGTTCAATAATTCATTAGTTGTGTATAATTCCCAGTGTTCAAAAACTGCATTCTTATCCATTTATTCACAAAGGTCCCAAACCAGGTGTCTTCCTATATTCTACCATCTCTCCCATTCTCACATGTTAGTCAGTAATCAAGTCCCCTCATATCCACCCCTAAATAATTACTGAATGTATCCTCTTTCCTCTGTACGTCCGCAGCTTTATTTCAGAACTTCATTTTTTAAAGTGTAATTTATTATGGACATTGCTACTATGAACACTGGGGTGCATGTGCCCCTTCTTTTCACTACATCTGTATCTTTGAGCTGAGATGTCCTTCAACAGATGAATGGATAAAGAAGATATGGTGTAGGCAGCCACAGACCCAGCTAGAGGCGAGGGATCAAACCAGGCCCTGACTCATGCCTCCTGAATATCAGTTGAGTTGCGCTTGAGAAAGAGCCTGAGCTATGGACCCGCCAACGTGACTGCCTGCATGTATTAAGAGGCAAAACTGGGTTGTACATTTAACTGTTGTAAGATTTCCCTGTACTTGCATGGATTATAAATTGCACCATTGTAAGCTCGGGAATTGCTAGTTAAAGATTAGCTAAGTAGACAAAAGTTACTGGCATCAGAAGATCCACTACCAGCGCTTGGGAAATGGTCTTCGTAAAAGCTTGAGGGGTTTCATGTGAATGTTACGTGTGTATGAGCAATCAATCAAAAATAGATACTTCCTTATAATTGTTTCTGATAACTATATAATGCCTCACAGCTTTGAATAAAATTGGCACTGTTGGACAATCTCCTCAGTGTCCTCCTGCCCCCATCTCTTTGTCTCTTAATTCCTTTTCACTATCCTCTTACCCTCACATTCCTGGTAGATTTGTCACACTGGCCACGACAATGTGGTATACATATACAATGGAATATTATTCAGGCATCAGAAATGATGGATACCCAACTTTTGCATCAACATGGATGGAAAAGGAGGGGATTATGTTAAGTGAAATAAGTTAAGCAGAGAAAGACAATTATCATATTGTATGATATGAGAGGAGGGATAGGGTAGCTGGGAGATGGGTAATAACCAGAGCATGTGCTGCGATGAGCACAGAGTGTAATATGCAACTAATAAATCATTGAACACTACATCAAAAACTAAGGATGAACAATGAATTCTGGAACACTGAAAAGGAATTTAAAAAAAAAATAAAAATTTTTTAAAAAACTAATGATCTATATGCTGTCTAACTGAACATAACAAAAAAATAAAAATAATAAAGTATAGATTAAAGTAACAATCTCTCACCTGATTTTGGTTCTTTCCCTCTTTCATTAGATTTATCTCTGAAACAATACTTATGTCACTGTCCTGCTTAAAATACTTTGATGGCTCTCAATCCCTTCAGGATAAAATCAAACTCCTAAGCAACATCATACCAAGTATATTTTTTAAGATCTGGCTCCTGTTTACATATTCAGCTTCATCTATTGCTGCTCCTTCCATCACACTTACATTGAACAAATTGGAATCTCATGGAATCCTCCTTGCTTTTTGTTATCTCAAGACATTAATAAAAAGCTTCTTCCACTACCGGAAATACACCCCAATCTCCTTTAATATGAATAACTTCTATTTCTCACTTATAACTCAGCTCAGGCTTTCATCTACTCCAAAAAACTTTACTTGATCATTCAATTTGAGACTGATGTTCTCTTGCTTGCTCCTTTTGCACCCTCTGCATATCTCTAGCACAGTACTTACATTGACTTCATCTATATCATCTATCATCTATCATCATCTATCAATAGGTCGTTACAGACTGACTTTAAGATAAATTCCTGTGTATGCCAAGTTCAGAAGTGATATCTCCTGTTTAAATAAGCCAGTGGCCAATTCTTTTTTCCTCTCCCTAGACACAACACACACACACACACACACACACACACACACACACACACACACACTTTCTTACGTTTTCCTACCTTCAAATGGAAGGAAAAACACATGCTTCAGATTTAAGCAATGAAGAGTTATTTTTGCTTCTGCCTTCACTTTTTGCCTGGCCAACACCTACTCACTTTAATGTCACTTCCCAATTAAGGTATCCACTTTTTAACATTAAAAGAAGACCCAACAAATTCAATATCCCTGCGATACTCTCTAATAGACTCTATGGTTCTTCTTCATGGCACTTATCACACGTTTTTCTCAGAAAGATGATTAGATATAATTTAATGTTTGCCTGTCCCACTATACTCTAGCTCCATGAAGGCAAGAACCACACTGGTTTTTTGAGCCAGTGTATACCCAGTGCATGAAGTGATGTCTGGCACATAAGTGCTCAGTACATTATTTGTTTAATGAACCAAGTGGAGAAGAAAGCTGGCATTTATTGAATACCAAGCCCTATGCTAGACACTTTACACATAAACTCATTTTTGTTCTTTTTTAAATTTATTTTTATTTTTTACTATGTTCAGTTAGCTAGCATATACTATATCATACTTGTTCTTTACAACAGTTTTGTGAGGATGGTATTATTAGTAAATTTTAAAGAGGTGGAAATTGAAGTTCAGAGAGACTAAGTAACTTTTCTAACATCACAGCATTATTAAATGGCTGTGCCAGGATTCAATGTGAAGTTGGCTTGATTCCAAAGCTAGTGCTCTTTGCTCTAGCCCATTGCTGCTTTTTTTTAAATTGAGACATAACTGACATATAACTTTGTGTAAGTTATATATTACAGTATGATCACTACAGTGGTGTTACTCTATTATGTCATATAATTATTTTTTTCTTGTATTGAGAATAATTGAAATGTAGTCTTAGAGACTTTGAAGTTACAGTATTGTGGACTATAATCACTATGCTGTGCATTAGATCTCCAGAACTTATTTATCAACTAGTTGTAAGTTTTTAACCCTTAGACATCTCCCCAATTCCCTCAATCTCAGCTTCTTACCACATTGCTTTAATATCTGTTTAGTGTGATATTTTCACTAAATCGATGATATAAAGGATATTCCCAGGAGCTGTATATAAAGTAACAGAAGAAAAGAATAAGGCAAATGTTTGAAACTAAATATTTACAATTTAGTCCCAAATATCTAAGTATCATAGAGAAAGCTGGATTATAAATAACTATTCAAATGCATTTTTATAGAATGGCATATTGATAAATCATGGAGTCAATAGCATAGCCCTTGCCTTTTTAAAGCAATTCTTTTTTTTTTTTTTAATTTCAAAGGTAATATGTACTCATTTTTTAAAAATCAAACAATACAGAAGTATATGAAGTAAAAACCTAAGTCCCTTACCCTTGTCCCAATCCCACTCTTCAGCAGTAACCAGATTTAACAGTATGCTGTGTTGTCAATGTGCCTTTTTGGTTTCTGAAAAATCATCTACAATTTCCATTAAAAGATTTATGCAACTCATGTTTGACAGATTTTACAACAGTGAATCTTGGAATGGGTAAATGTTTATCATTTAGTCTGTGTGTTCTTAGAACATATCTCTTTGTAGTAATTGATATGTAAGGTTCAAAGGGCCTCACGGAATTCACATTGTTTTTCCCACTTTAGGGGACCTGTTTTTTCCCCTTCCTTTCTTTCATATAGTCACTTATTTATTTCTTTGTTTCAACACGTATTGAGTCCTTACTGTATACCAGGCTCTGGAAACACAAATCGTGAGCAAGACAAACATAGTGCTCTCATTACAAGTTAGAGGGAAGAGACAGATATATAATTTTTATTCAGGGTGATGAGTATTATGAAAGACTGGCTCTTAATATTTAGTGTTCACAAAATCATTTGGGATGCTAGTTAACTTGAAGACTGGCTCTATACCAGACCCACTGAATCAGAACATCAGGATGGTGGATCCTAGGAGTTTGCATTTTAATAATCTCCCAGGTGTTCTGATGTGGGTGTTTTCTTTTGGCAATGTATAGAGGAAGAATGGGGTTCAATAGGAAGTTCACAGGGGCAAATTTGTTTAAAGGGAAACTGAAATATTCTGCAAAAAGTTATGTCTACCTTGAGATTTGAATAATTAGTAAGAATTAACCAGGCAATTGGAAATTGGGCATTGAGAAGTGAGTAAAAGTATAAGAAGAAGACACGCTGCCTGAATATGAGAGAGGGAGAGAGAGAGATAGTGTCTGTAATCAGAAAGTGAAATAAGTTCCATATGGCTAAGAACAGAGTTTGTAGTAGGTAGGAGAGTGGCAAGTGGATAAGAATCCCAGTTGAAAGGGTACCTTGAGGTGATAACCAAGGGTGCTACCATAGGGATCATTAACATTTAAGGGAGGTGTGAAGGAGGTTAAGACGATTAAGAAGGCCATTTAATTATTTTGTTATATTCGTAATCAATTAGTAGTTCTTGTTTTACACTTACAGATATCATTATCACTCTGTATTTAATAATCCCTTACATTTGTACTTTTATATATATATTTTTTCATTTGAATAAACCCTCATAACAAATCTGTGAAGTAGGCTGCACAGGTATTATTGTCTCAACTTTACATATGAGAAAACTATGGCTCAAAGAGGTTAAGTTTCCTAAGGCTGGAAAGTTACTAAGAAGCACAGACTTGACTCTTGAACTAAGATTTTTTTTGTTTGTTGTTCCGTTTTTGGTTTTTTGATACTAAGTTCAATATTCCTCTATCTCTTTCTCTGAGAGCATTTTGAATTCTGAGTTTATCTCCCAAAATTCTATTTACTTCAACTGACTGAAAGCCATTACAATGTTAAGAATATCATCACCAAACAAGTGATGATAGCACAGAGCCCAGAGCCAACTTAAGTAGAACCCATTTTTTTTCCATTTCTATGATGGATAACTCTATTTTTTTTTTGTAATAGATAGGTTTGTAGAAGAAGAGGAGTGTGTTTCAGAGTATATGGTTCAAAATCACTAGCATTTGGTGAGTAATAACATTTTCCATTAGTAGTCCATAATATTACAGAAGATCGTTTATTGTTATGACTTTTCCAGTTCCAAAGTTCAAGTGAAGGAGAATTCTCTCATCAAACACCAGTAACATAAACTCAGTTTCTGGAAACATGTTTCCTTTAACTTTGCTTCCTGCTATCTTGAATATTTCCCAATAATCTTCAAGTAAATTGAATTCTCAATTTCATGTTAGCATTTTTGGTCTGCGTTCATCCCAGAATTATATTCTTCTTAACAGCTTTACTTTTACTTTCCATTTTTTTTGTTTGTTGTTCTGTTTTTGGTTTTTTGATACTAAGTTCAATATTCCTCTATCTCTTTCTCTGAGATCATTTTGAATTCTGAGTTTATCTTCCAAAATTCTATTTACTTCAACTGACTGAAAGCCATTACAATGTTGAGAATATCATCACCAAACAAGTACAGGAACAGGGATATTTGCAGAGACTAGAAAAGTAAGATTACAATAAGATTTAGTTGGGTTACTACACAGTTTAAAAGGAAGATTAATTGAAGGGGGAAAAGCAGGATTTAAATTACATTAAATTTCTTAATAATTAATAATTAAAAAGGGAAAAGTTATTTCTTAAATGTATCCTGAATTGTTTTATTCTAGTACTTGATTTTTTTTTCCTTTTAATGTTTCATATTTAAACAACCTCTTAAGGATAGCTTTTCTCCTCCACTTTCCTCTGATTCTCCTTAAAATATTTGAAGAGGGGTGCCTGGGTGGCCCAGTCAGTTAAGCATCTGATTCTTGATCTTGGCTCAGGTCATGATCTCAGAGTCGTTAGATCAAGCCCTGTGTCTGGCCTTGCACTGGGCATGGAGCCTGCTTAGGATTCTCTTTCTCTCTAAAGAAAAAAAAAAGGTTAAAAATATTTGAAGAGTTAGATTTATATATATATATATATATATATATATATATATATATATATATATATATAAATATATCTATCTATATCTATATCTATATCTATATCTATATATAATTTATTTGACAGAGAGAGAGAACAAGTAGGCAGAGAGGCAGGCAGGGAGAGAGAGGAGGAAGCAGGCTCTCCACGGAGCAGAGAGCCTGATGTGGGGCTTGATCCCAGGACCCTGGGATCATGGCCTGAGCCAAAAGCAGAGGCTTTAACCCACCGAACCACCCAGGTGCCCCCAAAATATATATTTTTTAAAAGTAGGCTCCACATGGGCATGGAGTCCAACATGCGGTTTGAACTCACGACCCTAAGTTCAAGACCTGAGCTGAGATTAAGAGTCATACACACATGGAGCACTGGGTGTGGTGCAAAAACAATGAATACTGTTATGTTGAAAATAAATTAAAAAAATTTTTTTTTAAAGAGTCATACACAACCAACTCAGCCACCCAGGCACTCCTCCATTTTTAAAAATTTATTATTATTGATTCTTCTCCTACCCACTTAAGCCCCCATGTTGCATCACCACTTCCTCATATCAGGGAGATCATATGATAGTTGTCTTTCTCTGCTTGACTTATTTCGCTAAGCATGATACGCTCTAGTTCCATCCATGTTGTCGCAAATGAACAAGATGGGATTGGGAGGGAGACAAACCATAAGTGACTCTTAATCTCACAAAACAAACTGAGGGTTGCTGGGGGGAGGGGGTTTGGGAGAAGGGGGTGGGATTATGGACATTGGGGAGGGTATGTGCTTTGGTGAGTGCTGTGAAGTGTGTAAACCCGGTGATTCACAGACCTGTACCCCTGGGGATAAAAACATATGTTTATAAAAAATAAAAAATTAAAAAAATATATATATATATATGTGATGGCTCCCAATAGCAAAATAGAAAATTAACTGATAAAAATCAATAAATAATGAAATGTCTACCAAAAAAATTTATTATTATTATTATTATTATTATTTTAGTGTTCCAAGATTCATTGTTTATGCACCATACCCAGTGCTCCATGCAGTACATGCCCTCCTTAATACCCACCACCAAGCTCACCCAAACCCCACCCTCCTCCCCTCCAAAACCTTCAGTTTGTTTCTCAGAGTCCACAGTCTCTCATGGTTCATATGCCCCTCTGATTTCCCCTAAATCACTTCACCTCTCCAACTCCCAATGTTTTCCGTGTTATTCCTTATGCTCCACAAGTAAGTGAAACCATATAATAATTGACTCTCTCTGCTTGACTTATTTCACTCAGCATTATCTCCTCCAGTCCTGTCCATGTTGATATAAATTTGGGTATTCATCCTTTCTGACAGAGGCATAATATTCCATTGTATATATGGACTATATCTCCTTTATCCATTAGTCTGTTGAAGGGCATTTTGGCTCTTTCTACGGTTTGGTGACTGTGGCCATTGCTGCTATGAACATTGGGGTACAAAAGGCCCTTCTTTTTACTACATCTGTATCTTTGGGTAAATACGCAGTAGTGCAATTGCAGGGTCATAGGGTAGCTCTCTTTTGATTTTCTTAAGAAATCTCCACACTGTTTTCCAAAGTGGCTGCACCAACTTGCATTCCCACCAACAGTGTAAGAGGGTTACCCTTTCTCCACATCCTCTCCTACACTTGTGTTGATTTTGGCCATTCTAACTGGAGTCAGGTGGTATCTCAATGTGGTTTTGATATGAATCTCCCTGATGGCTAATGATGATGAACATTTTTTCATGTGTCCATTAGCCATTTGTAGGTCTTCTTTTTTTAAAGTTTTTAAAATTTATTTCCAGCGTAACAGTATTCATTGTTTTTGCACCACACCCAGTGCTCCAGGCAATCCGTGCTCTCTCCAATACCCACCACCTGGTTCCCCCAACCTCCCACCCCCCCGATCCTTCAAAACCCTCAGATTGTTTTTCAGAGTCCATAGTCTCTCATGGTTCACCTCCCCTTCCAATTTCCCTCAATTCTCTTCTCCTCTCCATCTCCCCTTGTCCTCCATGCTATTTGTTATGCTCCACAAATAAGTGAAACCATATGATAATTGACTCTCCCTGCTTGACTTATTTCACTCAGCATAATCTCTTCCAGTCCCGTCCATGTTGCTACAAAAGTTGGGTATTCATCCTTTCTGATGGAGGCATAATACTCCATAGTATATATGTACCACATCTTCCTCATCCATTCGTCCGTTGAAGGGCATCTTGGTTCTTTGGAGAAATGTCTGTTCATGCCTTCTGCCCATTTTTTGACGTGATTATCTGTTTTGTGTGTGTTGAGTTTGAGGAGTTCTTTATAGATCTTGGATATCAACCCTTCATTGTAGAGTCATCTGCGAATATCTTCTCCCATACCATGGGTTGCCTCTTTGTTCTGTTGACTGCTTCCTTTGCTGTGCAGAAGGTTTTGATCTTGATGAAGTCCCAAAAGTTCATTTTTGCTTTTGTTTCCCTTGCCTTTGGAGACATATCTTTTTTTTTTTTTAAGATTTTATTTATTTGTCAGAGAGAGAGAGTGAGCACTGGCAGAAGGAGGTGGAGGGAGAAGCAGGCTCCCTGCCGAGCAAGGAGCCTGATAAGGGACTCGATCCCAGGACGCTGGGATCATGACCTGAGCCAAAGGCAGCCGCCCAACCAACTGAGCCACCCAGGCGTCCCTGGAGACATATCTTGAAAGAAGTTGCTGTGGCTGATATTGAAGAGATTACTGCCTATGTTCTCCTCTAGAATTCTGATGGATTCTTGTCTCACATTGAGATCTTTTATCCATTTTGAGTTTATCTTTGTGTACGGTGAAAGAGAATGGTCGAGTTTCATTCTTCTACATATAGCTGCCCAAGTTTCCCAGCACCATTTATTGAAGAGACTGTCTTTTTTCCACTGAATATTTTTTCCTGCTTTGTTGAAGATTAGCTGACCATAGAGTTGAGAGTCCATATCTGGGCTCTCTACTCTGTTCCACTGGTCTATGTGCTTGTTTTTGTGCCAGCACCATGTTGTCTTGGTGATCACAGCTATGTAGTAAAGCTTGAAATCAGGCAATGTGATGCCCCCAGTTTTGTTTTTCTTTTTCAACATTTCATTAGCAATTCAGGGTCTCTTCTGGTTAGGTACAAATTTTAGGATTGGCAATCAGGGTGGCATTGAAAGTATAGTTTGTTCTAGGCAGTATAGACATTTTAACAAAGTTTAACTTCCTGATTCATGAGCATGGAATTCTCTTCCATCTTTTTGTGTCCCATTGAAGATGATATTAGCTGTGGGTTTTCATAGATAGATTTTATGAAGCTGAAGAATGTTCCCTCTATCCCTATACCTTGAAGATGATATTAGCTGTGGGTTTTCATAGATAGATTTTATGAAGCTGAAGAATGTTCCCTCTATCCCTATACCTTGAAGCATTTTAATTGGGAACAGATGCTGTATCATGTCAAATGCTTTTTTTTTTTTTGGCATCAATTGAGAGGACCATGTGGTTCTTCTCTCTTCTCTTATTGATTTGTTCTATGACATTGATTGACTTGCGAATGTTGAACCACACTTGCATCCCAGGGATAAATCCCACCAGGTCACAGTGGATAATCTTTTTAATGTACTGTTGGATCCTGTTAGGTAGGATATTGTTGAGAATCTTGGCATCCAAATTCATCAGAGATATTGGTCTGAAATTCTCCTTTTTGATGGGGTCTTTGCCTGGTTTGGGGATCAGGTTAATGCTGACTTCATAGAAAGAGTCTGGAAGTTTTCCTTCTGTTTCTATTTTTTGAAACAGCTTCAGGAGAATAGGTATTATTTCTTCTTTGAATGTTTGGTAGAATTCTCCAGGGAATACGTCTGGTCCCTCTTGTTTTGGGGGAGATTTTTGGTCACTGCTTCAACCTCATTACCAGATAGTGATATATTCAGGTTGTCAGTTTCTTCCTGGTTCAGTGGAAGTTTATAGGTTTCCAGGAAGGCATCCATTTCTTCTAGGTTGCTTAACTTATTGGCACATAGCTATTGATAATAATTTCTGTTGATTGTTTCTATTTCCTTGGTGTTATTTATAATCTTTCTCCTTTCGTTCATAATTTTATTAATTTGGGTCCTCTCTCTTTTCATTGGATTAGTCTGGCTAATGGTTTCTCAATCTTACTAATTTTTCCAAAAAACCAGGTTCTAGTTTCATTGATGTGTTCTACTGTATCTCTAGTTTCTATCTCATTGATCTCTGCTCTAATCTTGTTTGTTTCCCTTTTTTGTGCACGGGCTTGGCTTAATTTGTTGTTGATTTTCCAGTTCTTTAAGGGTATAAAGAGAGCTGTTGTATTCTGGATTTTTCATTTTTTAGAGTGAGGCTTGGGTTATGTATTTCCCCCTTAGGACTGCCTTTGCCATATCCCTTTGGTTTTGGGCTGTTATGTCTTCATTCTCATTGGTTTCCATGAATTGTTTAAGTTCTTCTTTGATTTCCTGGTTGATCCAAACATTCTTAAGCAGGGTGGTATTTAGCTTCCAAGTGTTTGAATTCCTTCCAAACTTTTTCTTGTGGTTGAGTTCAAGTTTCAAAGCATTGTGGTCTGAGAATATGGAGGGAATAATCTCAATCTTTTGGTATAAGTGGAGCCCTGATTTGTGACCCAGTATGTGGTCTATTCTGGAGAAAGTTCCATGTGCACTCGAGAAGACTGAGTATTCTGTTGTTTTAGGGTGGAATGTTCTGTATATACCTATAAGGTCCATCTGGTCCAATGTGTCATTCAAAGCTCTTGTTTCTTTATTGATTTTTTGCATGGATGATCTGTCTATTACTGTGAGTGGCATGTTAATATCCCCTATTAATTTATTCATATCAATATGACTATTTTGATTAACAGTTGGCCTATGTAGATGGCTGCTCCCATATTAGGGGCATAAATATTTACAATTGTTAAATCTTCTTGGTCGATAGACCCTTTAAGAATGTAGTGTACTTCTGTATCTCTGACTACAGTCCTTACTTTAAAATCTAATTTATCTGACAGAAGAATCACTACCCCAGCTTTCTTTTGAGGCCCGTTGG
The DNA here is from genome assembly GCF_009829155.1 of Mustela erminea. Taxonomy (NCBI): domain Eukaryota; kingdom Metazoa; phylum Chordata; class Mammalia; order Carnivora; family Mustelidae; genus Mustela; species Mustela erminea. Next base: position 71,763,700 of record NC_045635.1, on the reverse strand, counting down.
CATGAAAGATGCTCCTCCATCCCTTCACTTTAAGTCTGGATGTATCTTTAGGTTCCAAACATGTCTTTTGTAGACAGCATACGGACAGGTCCTCTTGTTTTATCCAATCTGCAACCCTGTACCATTTTATGGGAGCATTTAGGCCATTTATGTTAAGCATGATTATTGAAATGTATGTTTTTATTGACACCATGTTGCAAGTAAAGTCCTTGTTTCTATAGACTGTCTCTTTAAATTTCTGTTCTATGTCACTCTTGGGTTCTTTCTTCTTTTATAGAACCCCCCCTTAATATTTCTTGTAGTGTCAGCTTGGTGGTCACTACTCTTTTAAACCTTGCCAGTTTTGGAAGCTCTTTATCTCTCCTGAATGTCAGCCTTGCTGGATAAAGTATTCTTGGCTGCATGTTCTTCTCATTTAGTGCCCTGAATATGTCTTGTCAGCCCTTTCTGGCTTGCCAGGTTTCTGTGGACAGGTCTGACGTTATTCTGATAGACCTTCCTCTGTATGTAAGGAAACTCTTTCCCCTGCTGCCCTCAGAAGTTCTTATCTAAAATTATGAGTCGTCAGTTTCACAATTAAGTGCCTCAAGGTCTTTCCAGATTCATTGATCTTGGGGGGTGTTCTTTCTGCCTCTAGGACAGGAACACTTGTTCCATTCCCCAGACTAGGAAAATTTTCATCCAGAATTTGTTCAACTATATCTTCTAGTCTTCTCTCTTTCTCCACCTCCTCAGGGATGCCAATAATTCTGACGTTGGTACGTTTCATGGCATCATTTATTTCCCTAATTCTATTTTCATGGCCTCTAAGCTGTTTGTTCCATCCCTCCTTTTGATCCTCTTCTCTATCATGTTGTCCTCTAGATCACTAATTCTATCTTCTGCCCCTACCTTTTAGAGTATTTATATTAGATTGGCTCTCATTGATAGCATTTTTAACTTCTTCCCTGGTGGCTCTCACTTCTGCCCTTAGAGATTCTATGTTGTCACTAATGGTTTTCTCCAACCTAGGCATTGCCTGGATAATTGTTACTCTGAATTCCCTTTCTGACATACTGTTTATGTCCATATCCAATAGTTCTAATGGAGAGGGCACAGTATCTGAATTTTTCCTCTGTTGGGTGTTCCTCCTGGTAATCATTTTGGTGAGAGGTGGTTGAGGGGATTTAAATCTGATTATATCAACAATGATCCAGGCAAGGTGCATCCTGCAATGCTTTGGAGAAATCAGAAGTCACTACCAAAAAGAAAGAATTCTAGGGCTCACCAGATTAAGCCCCAAAAGTAAGATTTATAAGGTATATAAACAAAAACCAACAGACAAAAAGACGGGCAAAAGTAAATGAGAGGAAAGAAAAAAAAAACCCAAGATTAAGATTTATATAATGCCAGAAGAAAAACAAATACACAGAAACACTGACAGAAGAAAAGGATGGGGGGTGGATATAAATCCTCGATGTGGACGAAGAAGGTTATTTTAGTTCTTCCTGGGTGTATCTTATTATCTTTGTTAAAGCACTCAACATTCCAGAGATAATGGGAGATTAAAACTGGTGTATATATAGGGGTAGGATTGAATAAGGAAAAAGGATTACCTTTAAGCTTATATCCATATGTATTTTTTAAAAAAGAAAAAAGAAAAGAAAATACAGATATATGTATGAATAAAGTTCAAGTTAAAAGGTTGCTATGGAGTATGTTGTATTAAACCTCTGGTTGTAATGGTAGGTAGGTTAAAGAAATTAAAAGATCAAGAATTGTGAGAACAAATTAAAAAAAGAGTTGTATCTATGAAATATTCAGGTTTTAGGGCAATGCTGGGAGCTTAATATATTGTTTTTATTCCCAATGTTGGGGTTTTACAGTTTTATGGGGACCCTGTGGTGGTTGTCTTCTCATTTTTTTGGCTTTCCTTCTGGGGGAGGGGCCTGCCACATTGTTTTTCAGTCAGTCTTGCTTGGGTTGCATCGTCTTGCCCCCAATCAAGGGGCTGGGCTCTGCAGAAAACAGTTTTTCATGCTTTTGTTATCTGGAGGTTTTTGTTCTTTGGCAGCTTTTTGTGGCTTTTGGTGGGGTGGGGGGCTAGTGGAAAGAAAATTGTACCCAGATCTCTGTCTCAGAGAGAAGCCTCAGACTGTTCCCTTCTGGGTGGCCCAGAACACACAGATTCCTCCTTTGCAGACTCTGCTGAGCCACGCAAACTCCCACAGGCAGTGTATGGGCCCCCAGCCACTGTCTCAGGGGATCACCCAAAGCGCCCGCTTGTCTCTGCACACCTGTGCCACTAGAACTGCAATGATATTGGTCCAGGGAGCCCACTTCCAGTAGTTGCTTTTGTCGGGACTGCTGTCTGGGGACCAGGCCAATGCCACCGGGTGCACCAAGGGATCCTGACCAGAGATTGCACCAAGTTCCTTCAGGCCTGGGATGGGAAGGTCCAGACCCTTGGCGGGTGACTGCCAGTTAGTGCTCATATGGAGCTTTCTCAGGCAGGGAGTGGGTTAGACACCAGTCGCACAGTGCTTGCAGAGTGCAAAAGGCTGTAGTTCCAGAGAGCACAGGCTGGCACCCACACCAGACTCCCTCATGCAGGGACAGGAGTGCACCCAGCTGAGCAGCAGTGCAAGCCATGAAATGCCAGGAGCTCAGGGACCATGGACTAGAGGCCCCACCAGACTCTCTCTGGCATGGGTAGTTGCTGGCAGTGGCCATCCTAGGTCCATGGGCTTAGACCTGTGCTCATGACTGCCCCATTCTACCAGTTGCCCCTTAAGCTCTTTTGCTCTTTTTGAGTGCTTTTAACCAGACTCCAAGTTAATGCTGGTCCCCAATCACAGGGCACTCTTGTATTGGGGTATTACTTTCCAGTGGATTGCTTCAGGTGGCCCCCTCCCCTTTCTGCCTATCCTCCAATATTAGTCTGAGCAGTCCCACACTGCCTTACCTCTCCATTGGAGTCTACTGCCACCAGAGAGAACCAGAAATGTATAATCCTACATCTCAGACTGATTTCATGGGTGTTCAGAGTGTTCTGGTAGGTATTTAGTTCACTTTAGGGGACAGTTGATACAGTGTCTCCTACTTACCTGCCACCTTGTCCCTCCCCACAGTCTGTCCACCCCTACATTTTTTAATATGAAAAGTATATCCTAACTTGATACTCCCTGGGTATTTGCTGAACCTTGTATATTGAGGGAGATCTTTTACCTAAGTGTCATATATATCAAATGAAAGGTATTTAAATATCTTAAATAGAGCTTTTGTGTTTCATCTACTGATATTTTTCTAAAAAGTTTCTGGATTCTCCAGACATATTTAAAGTGATTTTTATTTAAAAACATATTACACAAATATGCTGACTGGAACACTGTTTAACACTATAAAACTGGAAACAAAAATGCACATCAAATGTCATATTAAATTAAAGAAAACATATACACAAACAGTGAAGTAACTCAGCATCTGGTTCAAAGCAGTGAGCTCAGGAATCACACTAGCTCTGGGTTTGAATATTGGCTCAAACCAAGTTGTATGACCTTAGTAAGTTTAATTTCTCTAAGCCTCACTTTCTCTAAGAAATTATGGTCATTATGCCTACCTTATTGTGGGGATTAAATGGGATTACATATATATATATATAAAGCATTTGCCATAGCACCAGACACTTGATAAATGTTCAACAGGGCCTTAAACAATTTGCCATATGGTTGGTGTTTAATAAATATTTGCTCAGTGACAGCAAATTTTAAAATGTTGTATGTAATGGTATAGCATGGGGGAAGATTAATAATATATTGCTAAGCAAAAAGAGGTAGCTACCACATATCAATTATATTTTAAAATTATATATAATTATATAATTATACTTTATGTATATTTTTATTATAAAATTATATATGTATATATTAGAGAAAGAAGAGAAGATAGTCATTAAAACGTAAATAGTTATCTCTAGATAGAATTCTGACAGGTTTTTCATTTCTATTTTATATATATATTTTTTAGGAAACTCATGTCTTCCAGTCCTCTGGCTCCCTTTAAAAAAAGTGCTTTTTATGTGCAAAGCAATTTAATTCTCAGTCTCCATCCCAGACTATGCTCTGGACCCATCTTGCCTTTCACAAAAGGTCATCCTTGGGGCACTTGATTAAACAAAAAAGCCATGAGAAGAAGAAAATGATGGTGGAGTAAGACCATAGGTGCACCTTATTCCATGAACACAACCAGATAACTAACTAATCATCCTAAATACCCCAGAAATCAATATAAAGCCTGACAAAACAATTTCCACAATCAATCAGAGAGAAGCGGCCACCTCAAAGAAGGTATGAAGTACAGGGGCACCTGGGTGGCTCAGTGAGTTAAAGCCTCTGCCTTCGACTCAGGTCATGATCCTGGGGTCCTGGGATTGAGCCCCGCATTGAGCTCTCTGCTCAGCAAGGAGTCTGCTTCCTCCTCTCTCTCTGCCTGCTTCTCTGCCTACTTGTGATCTCTGTCTGTCAAATAAATAAATAAATATCTTTTAAAAAAAAAGAAGGCAAGAAGTAGAGAGATGTGGTTGAGGAGAGAAATGGATTGTGGGTACTTTAGAAGGGAGGGAGCCATGGTCACAGAGAGAGGGGAACGCACAAAGAAAAGGTTTCTGCAAAGCCATTGGCTTGGAAAACAAGAAGGACTGAATCTTGTGAGTACTTGTAACCAACAGGGCTTAACGACTGGCATTTTAAAGATTAGCAGGCTTGGCAGGGTAGAGACTGGATGGCACTACCCTGCTTCTGGAGAGAAGACAGGCAAACAACCCAGGAGCAGATGGCACAGAAACAGCAATTTGAAGAACACCTTAGGCACCCAGGGGAGAGACTACTCAGTCTTCTTGGAGCATGTCCCTGAGAGGCAGTGCTTACAGACAGACCTTTCTGGGAATAAAGAAGCTGGCCAGAGCCATTTCCCTTCTCTGCCCCTCAGCATAGACAGGGTGTTGAGCACTATAGCACCAATATTGGTTGCTTAACTTGCACACACAAAGCTCTATAGCCCTGTATTCTGGTGGAATTCCCCTTCTCAATCATGCTTACTTTGGTTTCAGCACAGTGGGACCCTCACCCAGAAGACCAGCACAATCCCTGTCCACACAATGTCTTCCAACCAGAGTGTATGTAGGATCTTAGTTCTGGTAGAAATGGTGTTAGGTATCATTTCACAAGCAGACCAAAGTACATCTAGTTAAAACCACTCAGTCCAGGGACCAAACATTGCCCACAGCAGGCAAAAGGAGCCTCGGCATTAGAGTGGCCTAAAGGTTAGAGCAGCCAAAACACAACAGCAGAGTGAATGCAGTACATAAAAGAGACTCCCTGAAGTGCCATACCCCAGGCATTACATGATTCCTTCTTCATAAGGCCATTACTTTCTGGAGCAGGACACATGACCTTTTAAAAGGGTTACTAAGTGCCTCGGTGTTAGTTAGTTAGTTAGTTACTAACCTCGGTGTTAGCTTTTCTAACACAGAGAAGGAGGAGACTTAGACAAAATGTGAAGATGGAGGAATTTATCTTAAGTGAAAGAAAAAGATAAGGCCACTCTCAGAGATCTAAGCAAAACGGATATAAATACTATGCGTGATGGAGAATTTAAAGCAACAATCATAAGGATACTCACTGGACTTGAGAAAAAAAAATAGAAGACATCAGTGAGATCCTTGCCACAGAGTTAAAGGGTTAAAAAAGGATCAATCAGAGATGAAGAGTTTAATAAATGTAATTGGAAATATGCTTCATGCAATAAAAAGCAGGCTGGAAGAAGCAGAAGAATAAATTAGTGACCTAGAGGACAATAATGGAAAGTAATGAAGCTGAACAAAAGAAAGAAAGAAGAACTACACAAAACAAGAACAGACGTAGGGAACTCAGTGACTCCATCAAATACAAAAACATTCATGTATTACAGAAGTCCCAGAAGAAGAGAGAGGAAAGGGGGCAAAAAATTTATTTGAAGAAATAATAGCACTGCCCCACCCCCAGCCCTTCCACCTCCTACTTAACCTTCCACATTTCATCTATTGTGCCCCTCAGATGCAGCCCCCTCCTCCCTGTCACATGCTTCTCTTCCCTACTCTTGTCCATCTTGGCCCTTCCAGGTTACTAAGTGCCTGATCATGGGCTTCCTTGCTTTGTGTTTCTCTCCCTGCTAGAATGTAACAGCTTTGTGAGAAATGTAATAGCTTTGTGAGAGCAGAGGGAGTCTTTTTTTCTTAGTTGGGTTTCTTTGTTTTGTTTTGTTTTCTCAAAAGTAGTGGCTGGGGGCATGGGAGGAGCAAGATGTCAGAGGAGTAGGAGACCTAAATTTCATCTGGTCCCAGGAATTCAGCTAGTTATCAAACCATTCTGAACACCTACAAACTCAACAGGAGATTGAAGAGAAGAAGAGCAGCAATTTTATGGAGAGAAAAGCTACCACTTTCTAGAAGGTTGACGTGTGGAGAAGTGAATTCAAGTTGATACATGGTAAGATAGACCATGGAGGGGAGGGAGCCTCTGTCATCCAGCTACTGGCAAGTGAGAGGGCAGCGGAGTACAAAATCAGAACCTTTAGACATCTGCTCCACGGTGGGACTTTGCTCCAGTGAATAAGCATGGACTGGAATCCTCATAGGGACAGTGTGGTCTCAGGACACTCAGGGTCACAGATAGACTGGGGGTTCCTGAGTGTGGCAGAGGTCCCAGGTATCAGAGCGGGGAAGAAAGCTGCAAAGATGGAGCCAAGGAAGGGGCTCTCAGTTTGGGGTTGCCATAAACCATGATCTGATGCAAAGTCAAGACACTACTCTTCCAGCAGGGACCCCACAAGTGGCATATCTGGGGAGGTCCCCTTCCTCTGCCAGGAGGAGCAGCATGGAAGTACACTGCAGGAATCTGCTGGGCTTGGAGGCTCCAAAAAGGGCCATGTGCCAGAGATAGAAATGCTTGGTCACAAGTTGGGTGGGCATGGAGTACAGCTGGAGGCCAGGGAGATAGAAGTGACTGCCTGATTTTCTCTAAGGGCTCATTGAAGAGGGGGCCCCTGAACTCTTGGCTTCTCCAGTGTTGCAGATTGGGAGACTGGCATTTTCATTCTCATCCTCCAATGCTGTACAGGAAACAAAAGCTACGGAGAGCAAACCTGAGCAGATTCTTTAGCCTGGCCTCTGGCTAGGGTGCTGTAATCTGCCTTGGGCAAAGACATTTGAGAATCACTGCTACAGACCCCTCGCCTAGAAGATCAGCAAGAACTACCAGCTAAGATGAAGTTTACTGATCAATGAGAACTGCAAAACTCCTGAACTAGGGAAATATAGCACATCAAATTCATGGCTTTTCCCCCCATGATTCTTTAGTCTTTCAAAGTTAAAATTTTTAAAATTTCATTATTTTTTTCTTTTTAAAAATTTTTTGTCATTCCTATTTCAACCTATTTTAATTATTTTATCATTTCAAAACCTTTTTTACAAATTTTTAAAAATTTTCATTGCTATAGTCATATTCTCCCTTCACTGTATTTAACCTTATTTTTTGTATACATATAAGTTTTCCTTTCCTTAAAATTTTGGGATACAGTTTCTTCTAACAGACTAAAATATACCCTAAATCTAGCACATGGCTTTGTTCTCATCTCCATTGATGATCACATTCTCTCCTTTTTTTCTTTCTTTTAAACCAACTTCTTATATTTTCAATTCCTTTTTTAGAATCTTTTTTTCATTTTCATCTTTACAATTATATTCCATCCCTTCATCGTGCTTACCCATCTTTTGTATATATGTAAGTTTTTCTTTAAAATTTTTGGGAGTCAGTCTCTTCTAACAGACCAAAATATACCCCAAATCAAGTGTGTGGTACTTTTCTATTCACAGTCTAATCATATTTTTTTCCCTTTCTTCTCCCCCCAGTTTGGGGTCTCTTTTGATTTGGTTAGTATATATTTTTCTGGGGCCATTGTTACCCTTTTAACATTTTGTTTTCTCATTCATCTATTCTTCTCTGGACAAAATGACAAGGCAGAAAATCTCAACTAAAAAAAAAAAAAAAAAAAAAAAAAAGAACAAGAGGCAGTACCGACTGCTAGGGACCTAATGAATACGGACATTAGTAAGATGCCAGAACTAGAGTTCAGAATGATGATTATAAAGATACTAGCTGGGCTTGAAAAAAAAGCATAGAAAATACAAGAGAATCCCTTTCTGGAGAAACAAAAGAATAAAAATTTAACCAAGTTGAAATAAAAAATATATTAATGAGGTGCAATAAGAATAGAGGCTCTTACTGCTAGGATAAACGAGGAAGAAGAGAGAACTAGTGATATAGGAAACCAAATTATGGAGAATAAAGAAGCTGAGAAAAAGAGAGATAAACAAGTATTGGACCACAGGGGGAGAATTCAAGAGATAAGTGATACTATAAGATGAAACAATATTAGAATAATTGAGATCATAGAAGAAGAAGAAAGAGAGAGAGGGGCAGAAGGTATATTGAAGCAAATTATAGTAGAGAACTTCCCTAATTTGGGGAAGGAAACAAGGATCACAATCCAGGAGGCACAGAGAACCCCTCTCAAAATCAATAAAAATAGGTCAACGCCCTACTTAATATCATTTAATAGTAAAACTTACAAGTCTCAGAGACAAAGAAAAAATCCTAAAAGCAGCTCAGGACAAGAGGTCTGTAACCTACAATGGTAGAAATATTAGATTGGCAGCAGACCTATCCACAGAGACCTGGCAGGTCAGAAAGGACTGGCGTGATATATTCAGAGCACTACATGGAAAAATATGCAGTCAAGAATACTATATCCAGCTAGGTTGTCATTGAAAATAGAAGGAGAAATAAAAAGCTTCCAGGACAAACAAAAACTAAAAGAATTTACAAACACCAAACCAGCCCTACAGGAAATATTGAAAGTGGTCCTCTAAGCAAAGAGAGAGCCTAAAAGAAACAGACCAGAAAGGAACAGAGACAATATACAGTAACAGTCACCTTACAGGCAATACAGTGGCATTAAATTCATATCTTTCTATAATTACTCTGAAAGTAAATGGGCTAAATGCCCCAAACAAAAGACACAGGGTATCAGAATGGATAAGAAAAACAAGACACATCAATATGCTGTCTACAAGAAACTCATTTGAGACCCAAAGACACCTCCAGATTTAAAGTGAGAGGGTGGAAAACCATTTACCATGCTAATGGACATCAAAAGAAAGCTGGGGTGGCAATCCTTATATCAGACAAATTAGATTTTAAGCCAAAGACTATAATAAGAGATAGGAAGGACACTATATTATACTTAAAGGGTCTGTCCAACAAGAAGATCTAACAATTTTAAATATCTATGCCCCTAACGTGCAAGCAGCCAATTATATAAACCAATTAATAATAAAATCAAAGAAAAAAAAAAAATAAATAAAATCAAAGAAACACTTCAACAATAATACAATAATAGTAGGGGACTTCAACACCCCCGTCACTGAAATGGGCAGATCATCTAATTAAAAGATCAAGGAAATAAAGGCTTTAAATGACATACTGGACTAGATGGACATCACAGATATATTCAGAACATTCCATCCCAAAGCAACAGAACACATATTCTTCTGTCATGCACATGGAACATTCTCCAGAATCGATCACATCCTGGGTCATAAATCAGGTCTCAATTGGTACCAAAAGTTTGGTATCATTCCCTGCATATTTTCAGACCATAATGCTTTGAACCTAGAACTCAACCACAAGAGGAAAGTTGGAAGAAACTCAAATACAAGGAGACCAAAGAGCATCCGACTAAAGAATGAATGGGTCAACTAGGAAATTAAAGAAGAATTTTAAAAATTCATGGAAAAAAATGAAAATGAAAACAACTGTTCAAAATCTTTGGGATGCAGGAAAAGCAGTCCTAAGAAGGAAGCATATAGTAATATAGGCCTATCCCAAGAAGCACAAAAAGTCTCAAATACACAACCTAACTTTACATATAAAGAAGCTACAAAAAGAACAACAAAGCCTAAAGCCAGCAGGACAGAAATAATAAAGATTAGAGCAGAAATAAATTAGCAATAATCGCGCCTCGGATAAACTTCATTGGCTATGATACTGCCACTGCGCAAAGCTAGAGCAGAAATAAATGATACAGAAACAAATGAAAAACAGTAGAACAGATTAATAAAACCAGCTCTTTCGAAAAATTAATAAAATTGTTAAAACCCCTAGCTAGACTTATCAAAAGGAAAACAGAAAGGACCAAAATAAATAAAATAACAAGAAAGGAGACATAACAACCAACTTCACAGAAATATAATTATAAGAGAATATTATGAAAAATTACATGCCAACAAATTGGACAAACTGGAAGGGATAAAGCCCTGGAAAGATAAATTACCAAACTGAAACAGGAAAAAATAGAAACCTTGAACAGACCAATAACCAGCAAAGAAATTGAATTAGTAATCACAAAACTCCCAATAAGTAAGTCTAGCTCTGGATGACTTCACAGGTTTTCAAAAAAACAGAAATGCAAGGAAAACTTCCAAATTCATTCTATCAGGCCACTATTACCCTGATATGAAAACCAGATAAAAACACCACAAAAAAAGATAAATACAGGCCAGTATCTCTGATGAACATAGATGCAAAAATCCTCAACAAGATACTAACAAGCCAAAGGCAACAATACATTAAAACAATTATATACCACAATCAAATGGGAATTATTCCCATGAGGAAATGGTGCTCATTATTCACAAATCAAGCAATGCTATATACCACATTAATAAAAGAAATGATAAGCACCATATGATCATTTCAAATGATGCTGAAAAAGCATTTGATGAAGTACAGCATCCATTCATGATAAAAAAAAACCCTCTACAGAGGAGGTTTAGAGGGAACATACATCAAAATCCTAAAGCCATCTATGAAAAACTCAAGCTAGTATTATCCTAAATTGTGCAAAAACTGAGAGCTGTTCTTTGACAGTCAGGAAGGAGACAGGGATGTCTAACTCTCACCAGTTATTTAACATTGTATCAGCCACAGCAGTCAGGTTACAAAATTATCATATGCCTTCATTTATTTGTGGAACATAGGAATAATATGGAGGACATTAGGAGAAGGAAAGGAAAAGTGAAGTGGGGGAAATCGGAGGGGGAGATGAACCATGACAGACTGTGGACTCTGAGAAACAAACTGAGGGGTTTGGAAGGAAGGTGGGTGAGGGATAGGTGAGTCTGGTGGTGGGTGTTAAGGAGGGCACGTATTGCATGGAGCACTGGGTGTGGTGCATAAACAATGAATCTTGAAACCCTGAAAAAATAAAATTAAATTTTAAAAAAAGAAAAGGCATCCATACTATTTCAAATGACATGATACTATATAATGAAAACACTAAAGACTTGACCAAAAACCTGCTAGAAGTGATACATGAATTCAGTATAGTTTCAGGATACAAAATCAAATTACAGAAATCTGTTGCACTTCTATACAGCAATAATGAAGCAGCATAAGGAAAAATTAAGGAATCATTTCCATTTATAATTGCATCCAAAACCATAAGATACCTAGGAATTAACCTAACCAAAGAGGTTAAATATCTGTACTCTGAAAACTATAAAACACTGAGGAAAGAAATTGAAGATGACATGAAGAAATGGAAAGACATTCCATGCTCATGGATTAGAAAAACAAATATTGTTAAAATGTCTATACTACCCAAAGCAATCTACACATTTAATGCAATTCCATCAAAATACCACCAGCATTTTTCACAGAGTTAGAAGAAACTGCTAAAATTTATGGAACTACAAAAGATCCCAAATAGTCAAAGTAACCTTGGGGGGGGGGGAGAAAAATAAAAGGAAAAAAAAAGAAAAGAAAAGAAGAAAAGCAACACTATTCTAGACTTCAAATTATATTACAAAGCTACAGTAATCAAAACAGTATGGTACTTGCAAAAAAAAAAAAAAAAAAGACAAAGATCAATAGAACAGAATAGAAATCCCAGAAATGAACCCACAACTATATCATCAATTAACTTTCAACAAAGGAGGAAAGGATATCCAATGGGAAAAAGAATGTCTCTTCATCAAATGGTATTGGGAATACTGGACAGCCACATGCATAAGAATGAATCTGGACCACTTTCTTACACCAAACACAAAAATTAACTCAAATGGATTAAAGACCTAAATGTGAGATAGGAAACCATTAAAATCCCAGAGAAGAACATGGGCAGTAACCTCTGATATTGGCTATAGCAACTTCTAGATATGTGTCCTGAAGCAAGTGAATTGAAAGCAAAAATAATCTATGGGGACCTCATCAAAATAAAATGCTTCTGCACAGTGAAGGAAACAACAAAACTAAAAGGCATCCTATGGAGTGGGAGAAGATATCTGATAAAGGGTTAGTATTCAAAATATATAAAGAGCTTATAAAACTCAACACACAAAAATGAAAAATCCAATTAAAAACAGGTAGAAGACATGAATAGACATTTTTCCATAGAAGATATACAGATGGCCAACGGACACATGAAAAGTTGCTCAACGTTTTCCTCATGCATGAGCAAAGTGATAGTTTTCGCTTAATTGGAAATTTACTGCTATTTGGAAATAAACTTCAAATTCTTGGGTGTGCTCATTTCCAATCACAGTGAAGTGGTGAGGTATTTTTTTTTGGCTGTCTGTTAGATATATTCCAAATATTTTAAAATAAGCGTGTATTCTGAAATAAAATAAAATAAAATAAAATAAAATAAAATAAAATGAATATAGCAAATATTATGAAAATATTAAGTGGTACTTACTGATAGATGCCTCCAAAGCACTCTAAGTTTTTATTTCAGAAGATATCCCATACGTTAGCCCTGTTCTAGTCTGGCTCCCTACATTAAGATCCACCCCTCCCTCCCACACACCCCCTATCCTCCAGTCTACTCAATCTTCTGTCTTTTCTTTTTCTTTTATTTCTTTTTATTTGCATTTTACAGAAGCAAAAACTAAAAATTAAAGGGGTAGGAGAAAAAATATTGGCTCTGAAGTATATGAAGATTCCAACAAACTTAAATTCTGTTTGCTATAGATTAAAACTATACAAATGCCTTTTTCAACTGTGCATATTCCTTTAGATGACACCAAGCTAGGGTCAGAATTTAGAATACAGGATTTTACTTAGCTTCTTCAGAAAAGGGCACATTCTGAGTTGAAGTCATTTTAACGCATAAACATATCCATATTTTTAGATATATTGGTGGTGGCTTTATATATTATATTAAATTTAAAACATTTTGGTAGAGCAGACAATGCATGCAGTTTGAAATCTTAGAATCTGGCAGGTCTTGCCATATATAATTCACTACCTAGATTGTAACAAAATAGTATGTTAACACTAATAAGATTTTTAAAAAATTTTCTGATAACATCTGGAAATGACAAAAACCTCAAATTAAGAGTATGTATACTTTGATTAATCATTTAGACTTTGGGTTCCCAAACTGGATAACACTGCCACCTTGTGGCAAACACTTATTATGGAGCGTTTTGTTTAAATATTAAAAAACCACCTAGTTTTTCCCTGATGGTATTACACCTACAGTGTGAAGATACTTGCATGGCTGATGGAGGCAGTCTCATTCTGTATTCCAAAGATGGGACAATTTGTGTTAATAAGTAACTGAGCAGGAATATGCATTCTTGGTGTGTTCTCTTAAAATCAAAATTGAGTAATATTCAAACCAAACATTCTTTAAAAAAGAAAATGAAAACCTACATGACTTTCAAGAGATGTAAATGTTTATGAGACAAAATACAAAAGAAACTATTTAACAGATATAGGTCACTAAACAAATTTCTGGTTTTATCCCTTTAAGGGATCAACTGGACATATGTCTCCTCTAAAATAGTAGAAAAAAAAAGTCAAACATCCCCATGATAAATTATGCAAATGGTCTGATTTTGTAAAGCAAACAGCAAAGTTCCTTCACCCCTTTCATGGCATTTCAGAAAAACCAAAATGGTAACTGGGTTTTCCAAATTTTGTCTGAACTTTTCATTGTGTAACTTGAGTCAAATTATCTAACCTCTCTGTTTTTCTACCTGAAACAATGGTCATAATAATATCATCCATGTCACTGGACTTTGTGAGGATTAAATGAATTACTGCAAGTAAATTGTTCCTTAAAATCATGCCTAACATCACAGGAATCATTCATAAAATTTTGCATCTCATTATTATTACAAATGGGTTGAGATCAAATTACCTACATATAATGTGTCAGGTTTATCATAATTTTGTGATGTGACTTATTTGCCTGTCATTATATGAAAATGGGCTCTCTAGTTTCCATTTACAGCCAGTATATGCCAAATGGTGATTGTGCCTCCACGGTTCTATTTATTGTTTTGTCCATGCGATGGGCTTTGGACTCTGTCCCCCTTCTGCCATGTAATAGACTTGGAAAAACTAGTTAATTCAGATTATTAATAAAGTGTAGAACAGTATATATTTCACAGAGTTGCTTTGGTGATTAAAAGAAGTAATGCATATATAAAGTATGAGACTTAAAACAGCTTCAGTCAAGGCTCTCTGGTATAGTTAAAAAATAAAATTCACTCCATCTGTAACAATTTTAGTATCTGTTACATAATATACATTGTTGTAGAAATGAGCCAACAAATAAAATGGGAGAAGGGTTCCTGTGAGGGAGGATGGGGTATAATACACTTGATTTCACAGGTATTGGGGTGAAGAATAAGCATAGCGTGTGTAAGAGGCAGATAGTGTGATAGCAAAATGCCTGAAAATGGAGTTGGACAGATCTGGGCCTGAATTCAGGTTCTTTTCCAATCATTTAGGCCTTAGTTATTTTACCAGATCTTCTGAACAATTTTCCCCAGAATTGGGAAAAATAGGATTGCCATGGGATTAAATGAGAAAATGTAATGTGCTTCTCACTGAGCCTAGGTCACAAAATAAGTCAATAAATAAATTATTTTTAATTATTTGTAAAGAAATATTTTCTGTATTAGAGACTTGAGCACCTCATTAGAACAACCGTTTTAAGCATTCTAGTTTCGATGCCTATGGGAAAGAGGTAGTAAGTGGAAGTCAGGACAGAAATAGGAAGTGAATTATTTCAGGGCCAGGGAATGGGACAAGCAGAATTAAAGGAACTATCTTTGAATTGAGTGGTTAAAATAGCAGGTAATTTAGGGAGACTGCCAAGCATAAATAAGCCCTCAGACTCCTTCCAGCTTCTTGCTTCACTCTCTCAAGATCCAAGAAAAGAGGAAATAAAGTGGTGGTCAAACAGGTCCTGTCCCTCACCACATGGGGGAGCACTTAGGCACATTAAACATGAGCATTGTGACTTCATCACTATGACGCAGAGACTGTGCAAGGGGGTGAAGCAGTAATACTCCCCCAGGATCATTTTCTTCTTCCCCTCACTTCTGGCCTGTTGGCAGAGAAAGGCCAGATGACAACCTGAAATCCAGCCAAGCCTACAGCTGTAATCGCTGGTGAGGTCAACTCCAGCAAATCAGAGGCATCAATACTCTTTAGGTAGACCTTTATTTTACCCATTCTCATTTTGATAGAGGGGTCTCAAAGTACGAATCAAGTTGAGAAAAAACAGAAAAATCCTAAAGCCTCCCACTACAGCACTGTAGTTAAAGACCCCTCCTCCATCAAGACACTTAGTCACTGGCCAACCAGTCATCTGCCAACCCATCATCGGCTAGCCAGTCCTCAGCCTACCAGTCATAAGTCAACAAGTCCTTAGCCAACCAGGGATGAATCAACTGGGCGTGAACCAATCAGGCATGAAAGAATCAAGCTTACCAGACATGAACCAACCAGGGATGAGCCAGCCAGACACAAGCTTATTTGGTACAAACCAACTGGACATAAATCAACCAAATGCAAGCTTAACTGACATGAACCAACTGAGCATGACACAACCGGGGAGAAGTCAATCAGGCAGAAGTCAACCAGACACATGGCGTCCAGGTTTGAGCCAACTAGGCCTGAGCCAACCAGCCCTAAGCCAACTAGGCATGAGCCAACCAAGCATGAGGCAACCGTACTCGAGCCAATTCAGCACAAGTCAACAAAGCATGAGGCAACTAGGCCCAAGCCAACCATTCACAAGTCAACCAGGCCCGAGGCAACCAGGCCTGAGCGAATTCAGTATCAGTCAATCTGGCATGAGGCAACCAGGCTGGAGCCAATCAGGCCCAAGTCAAGCAGGAACAAGCCAATCAGGAACAAGTCATGCAGGTATGAATCAACCAAGTCCAAGCCAACCAGGCATGAGGCAACCGGGCAGAAGTCAATCAGGCATGAGGCAACCGGGCAAAAGCCAATCAGGCATGAGGCAACCAAGCAAGAATTCTTTCCGAGTAAGACCTGCAGAGGCTCATGACTGCCCAGAAATCCTGCGCCTAATTAAAGTAAGCATCTATCTCCTTATTCTGTGGAGTTTCAGGGACATTAGTTTAGGGCTGAGAGTAAGGAAGGCTTAGGTTGGGTTTGAATCCTAGCTCTGCTAATTATGACCCATGTACACAACTTTCTGGAAGTTACTGGACCTCTCTAGGCTTCAATTTTCACATCTAAAATCAAGATCATAATACTATCTACATGAAAATATTGTTGTAATAACATAAAATAAGTATACATAATTTTTTTTACTTAAAGTAGTGGGCTCAGGAAGTTGGGGGGGATGAATTCGTGGATATTTCAGGGACCTAGTATTTTGTCCCTCCTGGGGAATTTTTAACTCTAAAAGAGGATCATAGAGAAAAGGAATGTTTCACTTAAATGAATGACCTATCAGTGATAGAATTTCAGGTATTAATGTATAAGATTTTAGGATGTTTAGGATGTTTAGGATTTTTAGGATGTTTAAGATTTTTCTCGTTGCTTTTAGGACCACACCCAAATGTAGAAGCTAATGATTGTGCAGGAAACAATATTCAACTAGAATAATTTTACATACAATTTCAGACAATTCTTTGACTCCTAAAGCCCATTTTAATGGTTTTCCTGGAAATCATTCCAGGAAAGAGGACAAACTAATATTGACAGTTACTGTGTGGAAGTTCTGTGGTACTCAAAGCAATCACTTATGTGATGCACAACCTAAACAACTCCATATAAAAGTAGTAGCCTAGATTTTTAATGGATTTAATATGAGACTGGAATAAGGCACAAGTTATAGATAAGGGAACCTTATAAAGAGTTTTGCAATGAAAATATTCCCATCTACTAATTTAGGTATACATACATTTTATATATATTGATTTATATATATATGCTTTCTTCCTATCTATCTATCCTTAAATCAGGTCAAGTTTCTGTCACCTTTGATCAGAGAATGTGTTTTAATGGCCAAAATAGAATACCATGCATTTTCTAGTGAAATCCATCTGATGGAATGATGCTAGGTCCTATTACAGATCTGTAAGAACTGGGTTATCTATCCTTCTATATCTTCCATTCTGTTCCTATCCCCACAAGTTCCGATATCATTTCTCTAACTGGCATTAATCTGCATGATTAGATCACCAATCAAAATACTAGGTACAACATGTTAATTATTCCAGAAGCACACTTTCCCATGTAAAAAAATTAATTTTTTGTAGCTTAGTATCTGACACTCAGTTGGCAATTAATAAATTTATTTTTGAACGGCAATGAACTTCTCTATCCAGAAAAATTACCTTATCTTTCCAAACATCACCAAGGGAAATATATATCATGGACTGTCCCACTTCAATGAACCTGTATTTGTGGAGTTCCTGACCACATTTACTTTTAAATTTGCCCCATATACCAGAATATACTCCAGAAGTTTCTTGGGAATAATTCTAGTGAGTCTTCACTAGAAAAGTAACAGAAAAGCCAAAATTACTTACTCTTATAGAAATGAGACATTACTTACTCATAGACATGAATGTAATAATTAATTTGCTTTGAGATTTATGCTCTAATAATCTGAAAGTGGGCAATGATTTTCCAAGCATGAGATCCAAACCATCTATTAATTTGAATGTGCAAAACAAATGATATAGGGAAAAGCCACATCAACAAAGTCTAAACTGGGAAAAACACATCACAGGCAAACATGACAGATGTTTCTGTAAAGTCTACTAGCTTTATTGTATATAGACTTTGTGACATCTACCTTCAATATGCAGGAACATTTTTCACTTTACTTCCACCTTTCTGGTTGTATTCAAGTTACCTGGACAATCTTCATGAGTGAGTTATTGACATAGTTGATATTCTCTCTATGTACATTTAGATTTTAAGGTTCTAGATGATTGGAGTTAATTCTCACTCACGTCTATTAATATTGACTGTGGAAGGGCACCTGGGTGGCTCAGTGGGTTAAAGCCTCTGCCTTCAGTTTGGGTCATGATCCCAGCGTCCTGGGATGGAGCCCTGCATTGGGCTCTTTGCTCAGCAGGGAGCCTGCTTCCCTTCCTCTCTCTCTGCCTGCCTCTCTGCCTACTTGTGATCTATGCCTGTCAAATAAACAAAAAAATATAAAAAAAAAATTGACTGGGGCATCTTATGTTAATGAATGCTCAATAAATAAGTGCTCAAGAAAAAAACTTCATGATTATCATAGTAAAAATGTTATTAAGCCATAAACTGAATGTTTTCTCTACTTTGATAGGAATTGGCTTCCTGTGAAAACATGTTAGATTCAGTGAAGTTAACAGTAACAGGTAAGATGTTTCAAAGTATTTTCAGAGCTAAAAAAAAGAAACATGGCATAAAATATACACATATACTGCTTGTATCTAGATATGTGGAAGCTGCTGTCCTTGGTATACAAAGATGGTGCCATTAATAGTATCTACATGGACAGGACAATGGCTTGGTAGCTTTGTCAGTGATCCACTATTTTATATTTTCCCCATCTTTTAAGTATGAAATTCATATTTAAGAGTTTTTACATTTTTATGGCTGCAATAGACTTCAACTAATTTTCAAAATGTAGAATGAACAGTGTAACTGTTCAAAGACAGTAAATTTAATGCCCAATATGTCCATAGTAACTTTATAGGATGAAATGGATAAACATAAAATGACAAGCTATTTTCAAGATATTTACTACATTTTGATAGCCAGCAATATTAAAAGGATAGGCATGTGTTTTATAATGAATTAGAACCTTTTAGGCAGGAAATATGAACACTAAGAGATGATTGAAGTGTAGAACATTACACATTTGGATTTCTAAATGAATTTGAGGATCGGCTTTACCATTTCTGTGAAAAGGGAAAGGGACTGGAATTTTGATAAGGATTGCATTAAATCTTTAGATCACTTTGGGTAGTACTGACAATAATAATGTTAACTCTTATCTGTGAATACAAGAAGTCTTTCAATTTATTTAGGTCCTTTTCTTTCAGCAATGTTTTTGTAGTTTTCAGCATGCAAATAGTTCACCTCTTTGGTTATAGTTATTCCTAGTTATTGATTTTAGAGGCTACTGTAAATGGAGTTGCTTTCTTGGTTTACTTTTTCGTTTGTTCTTTTTATGTATAGAAACAAAACTGACTTTTGTTGATCTTGTCATCTGCAAATTTGCTGAATTCCTTTATCAGCTATAGTAACTTTCTTTTGGTTTTTTTATCAGTAGGATTATGTCATCTACAGAGATCATTTTACCTCTTTTTTTAAAAGATTTTATTTATTTATTTGAGAGAGAGTGAGAGAGAGATCACGAGTTGGGGGGGAGGGCAGAGGGAGCTACAGACTCTCTGCTGAGCAGGGAGCCCAACACAGGCCTCAATCCCAGGATCCTGGGATCATGACCTGAGCCAAAGTCAGACACTCAACCAACTGAGCCACCCAGGCGCCCCTCATTTTACCTCCTTCTTTCTAATTTAGATAGCTTCTAATTCTTTTTCTTTTCTAAAAGCTTTGGCTGTAATTTCCAGTACAATGTTGAATAGCAGTAGTAAAAAGTAGGCACCCTTTTCAAGATGGGACCAGGGAAATAGACAAACCATAAGAGACTCTTAATCTCAGGAAACAAACTGAGGGTTGCTGGTGGAGGTGGAGGTGGTGGTGGAATGGAGGGGTTGAGATAGGGTGACTGGGTTATGGACATTGGGGAGGGATGTGCTATGGTGAGTGCTATGTATTGTGTGACTGATGATTCACAGACCTGTACCCCTTAAACAAATAATACATTATATGTTAATTTAAAAAATGCGCATCCTTGCCTTCTTAATCTTAGGGGGTATGCTTTATGCTATTCACCACTGAGCATTAAGTTAATGGGTTTTTAATAAGTACCCTTTATCAAAAATGTTGAGGAACTTTCCTCTACTCCTGGTTTTCTTAGGGCTTTTGTCGTGAAAGGATATTTTGTCAAATGCCTCTCCTGCATCAATTGAGATATTCATGTGCTTTTTTCCTTTTGTTTTGTTAATGATGTATTATATTGATTGATTTTCATATGTTGAACCATCCTTTCTTCCCTAGGATAAATAACACTTGGTTATGGGTCATGGTGAATAATTCTTTTACTATGCCATGGGTTCACTTTGCTTATAGTTTGTTGGAGATCTTTGCATCTATATTAATGAGGGATATTGGTCTGTAACTTTATTTTCTTATGATGTCTTTTTTAAATGATTTTATTTATTTATTTGAGAAAGAGAGCCAGCGAGCGCAAAAGTGGGGGGAGGGGCAAAGGGGGGAGGAAGTAGACTCCCTGGCTGAGCAGAGAGCTGGACATGGGGTTCAAACCCAAGACCTGGGATCATGACCTGAGCCAAAGGCAGACGCTTAACCGACTGAGGAACCCAGGTGCCCCTCTTGTTATGTCTTTACTTATCTTTCGTACCAAAGTAATACTGATTTCATAGAATGAGTTAGGACATGTTTCTTTCTCTTCAAATTTTTTTGGAAGAGCTTGAGGATTATGTTAATTCTTCTTTAAGTGTTTGATAGGCATCCAGGTGGCTCAGTCATTAAGCATCTGGCTTTGGCTCAGGTCATGATCCCAGGGTCCTGGGACTGAGCCCCCCATTGGGCTACCTGCTCTGCACGAAGTCTGCTTCTCCCTCTCCCACTCCCCCTGCTTGTTTTCCTCTCTCACTGTCTGTCAAATAAATAAAATCTTAAAAAAAAGATGTGTGATAGAATTCACTAGGAAAACCATTCATGGTTCCTGACTTTCCTTGTTTTGAGAAATTTTTTTTGATTACTGATTCAAACTCTTGTTACAGGTCTGCTCAGATTTTTTCTTGTTTCAGTTTAGGTCATTTGTGAGTTTCAAGAAATTTGTTCATTTCTTCTAGGTTATCTAATTTCTTGGAGTAAAGTTCATAGCATTAATTTATCATTTTCATCTCTATAACATCAGTAGTAGTGGTGCTTTATTTCTGATTTTAGTTAACTTGCATCTTCTCTTTTTTGTCAGTCTACTTATCCAGTTTTTTGATATTTTCAAAGAATCAACTTTTGGTTTTACTGATTCTTCTCTATTGTACTTTTCCCCTTTATTTTGTTTATCTCTGCTCTAAACTTTATTATTAACTCCCTTCTATTAGCTTTGGGCTTAGTTTGCTCCTTTTTTCTAGTTTCTTAAAGTATAAGGTTAGGTATTACTTGAGATTTTTTTTTTTTTTTTTTTTTTTTTTTTTTTTTTTTTTTTTTTTTAGTGTAGGCATTTATAGCTAAGTTTCCAAGCACTGCTTTCACTGCATTCCATAAGTTTCATATGTTGTATTTTCATTTTCATTCATCTCTGTTTTCTAATTTCCCTTGTGATTTCTTCTTTGACCTATTGGTTAAAAGTCCATTACTTTCTACATATATGTCATATTCCTAGTTTCCTTCTGCTGTTGATTTCTAGTTTCATTCCACTGTGATTGGAGAAGATACTGTGCATGATTTAAATCTTTCAAAATTTATTGACTTGTTTTGTAGCCTAACATATGGCCTATCCTAGACAAAGTTCCATGTGTACTTTAGAAAAATGGGCATTATGTTGTTGTTGGGTGGAGTGTACTGTATATTTCTTTTCAGTCCATTTGATCTATACTGTTGTTCAAATAATCTAGTAAATTATTTATCTTCTGCCCAGTTGTTCGATACATTACTGAAATTGAAGACCTGAAGTTTCCTACTATTAGTGTAGGTAGCTTCAATTCTGTCACTATCTGCTTCATATACTTTGAATCTCTAATGACTGGTACATAAATGTTTATAAATGTTACATCCTCTTGGTGAGTTGACCTTTTCTTAATAAATATATATTAATACATAAATATTAATAAACAACCTCCTTGTTTCTTTTAACAGTTTTAACTTAAAGTGTATATATACTACAGCCACCTCAGCTCTCTTTCGGTTACTCTTTGCATGAAATATTTTTTCCATTATTTCACTATTAACCTTTCTATTTGTGTGTTTAAATCTAAACTGAGTCCCCTATAAACAACACAGAGTTGGATAATTTAATTTTGTTTTAATCCATATACTTATTTCTGTCTTTTGCTGTTTTCTATATGCCATACAGCCTTTTTGTTCTTCATCTCCTCCAGTACTACCTTCTTTTGTGTTTTGTTGATTTCTGTATTGAAATATCTTGATTCCCTTCACATTTCATTATGTGTATATTTTATAGATATTTTCTTTGTGGTTATTATGGAAATTACATTTAACATCCCAAAGTTATAATAATCTAATTTGAATTTATATCAGCTTAATTCCAATAATATATAAAATTCTTCTCTTATATGTCTCCATTTCCCCCTTTTATGTTACTGATGTTAGAGATTACATCTTTATACATTGTGTATCCAATAACATAACTAATTTTATGCAGCTGTCTTTAATCATGTAGAAAATAAAAGGTGGAGTTATAAACAAAATTAAAATAACTATAGTCCTTTTAAATGCCCATGTATTGGGGTGCCTGGGTGGCTCAGTGGGTTAAAGCCTCTGCCTTTGGCTCAGGTCATGATCCCAGGGTCCTGGGATCGAGCCCCGCATCGGGCTCTCTGCTCAGCAGGGAGCCTGCTTCCCCCTCTCTCTCTGCCTGCCTCTCTGCCTACTTGTGATCTCTGTCTGTCAAATAAATAAATAAAAAGTCTTTAAAAAAATATAAATGCCCATGTATTTACGTTTAACTCAGTACCTTTAGTTTTTTATTTTTTTAAGATTTTATTTACTTATTTATTTGACACAGAGAGAGAGAAAGCAGAGGCTTAACCCACTGAGCCACCCAGGCACCCCTCGGTACCTTTAGTTTTATCTTTATTTCTTTATGTGGCTTGAGTTACTATCTAGCTTTCTTTCATGTCAACCTGAAGAACTAGCATTTTATGTAGGGAAGTCTAGTGATAATGAAATTCCTCAGGTTTTTGTTTTTGGTGGTGATCAAGGGATGTCTCAATTTCTCCCTCATTTTTGAAGGGCAGTTTTGGTGGAGATACAATTCTCAGTTGATAGGCTCCCCCAGCACTTTGAATAGATCAATCCACTGCCTTCTGGTCTCCATGGTTTCTGATGAGAAATCAGCTGATAATCCTACTGAGGATCCATTGTAGGTAACAAGTTCCTTTTCCCTTGCTGCTTTCAAAATTTTCTCTTTGTCTTTCAGCAGTTAAAGTATGTGTCTTGGTGTTGCTTGTTTTGGATTTATTTGTGTGAAGTTGTTTTTGTATGGAGTTTTGTTTTGTATGAAATTTGTTGAGCTTGTTGGATTTGTAGATACATTAACTGATTCAAATTTAGAAAGTTTTCAGCCATCATTTCTTCAGATACTTTTTTCCTCTCTTTCATCCTCCTAAGAACCTGCCATATAGTGTGTATATTGGCCCACTCAATAGTGTTCCATAAAGCCCTTAGGCCTTGTTTACTTTCTTCATTATTTTTCTTTCAGTTCCCGAGATGGTAATTTCAATTGTCTTATATTCAAATTCACGGATTTTTTTTCTTCTGCTAGTTCAATTCTGATTTTTCTCCTCTACAGTGCATTTGTCACTTCAGTTATTGTACATAATTATCAGCTTCAGAATTTTTTGGTGTTTTTTTTTCATAATTTGTATTTTGTTACTGAGATTCTTATTTTATTCACATATTTGTTTCCCGTTTTTGTGCATTCTTTTTTTTTTAGCTCTTTGAGCATTTTTAAGACAGCTCTTTTAGTCTTGGTCTAGTACATGTGGGCTTCCTCAGGTACGTTTTCTACTGATTCATTTCATTCTTTTGAATGAGGAATAGCTTCCAGTTTCCTTGAATGCCTTGTGATTTGTTGTTGTTGAAAACCGGACATTTGAATCTTAATATGTTTTAACTCTGGAAATGAAATTCTCCCCCTTCGGGGCGCCTGGGTGGCTCAGTGGGTTAAAGCCTCTGCCTTTGGCTCGGGTCATGATCCCAGGGTCCTGGGATCGAGCCCCGCATTGGGCTCTCCGCTCAGTGGGGAGCCTACTTCCTCCTCTCTGCCTGCCTCTCTCCCTACTTGTGATCTGTCTGTCAAATAAATAAATAAAAATCTTAAAAAAAAAAATTCTCCCCCTTTCCCAGGAATGGTTTTTGTTTTTGTTTGTTTTGTTTTTATTATTATAGGGTATCTCTGTTAAGAGATCAGCCTGAGTTAAATGTTTAAGGTATTGTGAGGTCATTTCTAAATCTGTGTCTTTCTCTGGTCATGCACAGTAGCTTTGTAAATTCTCTGTATATGTGGTTGTTTTAAATATCAAACGAAACAAGTGTGGCTCTTTTTACATCTGGAAGCTGCTTTCATTGGTGAAGGTTGGAAAAATGGTGGCCAACTTCAAAGCTCTTACCTCAACATTCAGGGTAGCAATCCATGCCTCAGCATTCAGAGTAGCAATCCATGATCAGAACACAGAACTCTAGTGATTGGAGGATAATGCCTAATGCCTACCCTAGCTCCAGCAAATCACTCAGCAATTTATGTTTTGTATACCTGCTGCCATAAAGCAAGGAGACAGGGGAGACTTGTAAGCCACCAGTGGGCTGACAGCTGAATTTAACCAACATTAACTGAAATTTACCAGCCAAGCTGTCCTCTGGAAGTTGCAAATGTTCAAATAAACTCTAGACTTCCAGAATATCCACTGCCAGTACAGTTATACAGGTGAAGAGATGAATTTCTGGTGCTGCCTACTCTACCATCTTCCTTTTCTTTATTATAAACTTTCTAACATACTGTATATGAATTTGTATTTCAGACTTACTCAGGGATGGCTTTGGGGACAATCCCCTTTTCTACTGCCTAATTGCAGAAGTACACAATCAACAAAAACCATCAGGTAAAATAAATCTGCCTCTTCCAATTTAATCTGGAGTATACTTTCTCTACCCTGAAAATGAAGAACAGTTTGATAGTACAGAATTACTATTAAATAGAGTAGAAGGGCATAAGCACACAAACTCATTTTTTTAAAAGAATATATGTGGTATGTATTTGTATATGCATAGAAAATTTTTGAAGAATATACATTATTAAAAGATGGCTTATCTTTTTTTAAGATTGTGTTATAAGGGACTTAAGCCTACATTATATATATATTTTTATTGTTTGATATTTTGTCCAGTAAGCTTTTATTAGTTTAATAAGGAAATCACTAAGATACGCAATTTTAGAGGAAAGAACATTCTAAGATTCAAAGCATTAACCTCATCGTACCTTCTCTTCCCTCTTCTAGGCAAAGTGACCGTTGGATTTGCCATGTACTATTTTACATACGACCCCTGGATTGGCAAGTTACTTTACCTAGAGGACTTTTATGTCATACAAGCTTACCGAGGTCAAGCTACACTTATATTACTACGTACAGTTTAGAAGTTAAAATGGCACATTTTAAGGAGTAGAGATAGGGCTTCAGTATAAATATGGTATTTAAATTAGTTTATGTAACTCACTTCTATTTAATGAGACTGATCACTATCCTAGTTATCTTTGCATATGGTGAAAACTCAATCACAGATTAGAAAATGACTTTCATGGCTCCTATCAATGTTTGAATACACCAAGTTATCACAGCTACCCTTTTATCTTAAAAAAAATCTATTTATATTTTAGATTGTGTTGTCTGAAAATGAATAAGAAGTATACTATATTGAGCGTGACAGGGACTCATTTCTGCTTCACCAGTCTTTAAATACAAAATCTCTTCTACTACCTTTGGAACCACTTTACAATTAGGAAGAAGATATTAAAAACATTCATGAGTTTGAGTTGAGTTTCAACATAACTTATTAAGAATATATAACAGCCAGATATAGGGTTTTATGTTTTACTTATTTAAGATTAAAGCAAATGAACTTAAGTGGAATTTTTTTCAATTCATGTCATTTTTTATTATCTATTTAAAAGGTCTAGGTATTGGAGCTGAAATGCTGAAGAGGTTAAGTCAGGTATGTATTACATTTAGTACTGGTATTCTATAAGTTATAATTTTCTTCATTAAATATTATTTGACAGGGTATAAATTAGATAATTTCTCTCACCTTCTGAATATATCCTCAAAACATACTTTTTATTCCAATTAAAAACATATTTTCAAATCAGATAGTCATATAAGTTATATCTGAATTATATTTAATCAAAAATTGATTTGTATGTAATCCACAACCATACTATACACCACTTTCCTATAAAGCAGAAATAAGCAAGAGGGGGATTAGAAGGCAATTTCAATTTTACCTATAAAATAGGTCCATGGTATGAATATAAGAAGAGCATAAAAAAGACTTCTGGGAAGTTGGAGGAGTAGGAGCCTCCTAAGCTCCTTTTGTCCCAGGGACACACCAAGAAAACAGCCACATCAGTATAATCAACCCAGAAAATGACCTAAAGACTAGCAGAACAGATATTCCACAGTTAATCAAAGAGAGGAGTTCACATCGAAAAGGGTAGGAGAGTCAGAGACAAGGTCAAGAACCAAATTCCTGAGGAGACTAAGCACAAGTGGGAGAGACATCACAAGCACATAGAAAGGAGAGGATCAGATCCACACCAGGAAACCTAGGCATGAGGGATCTGCATTGGAGACAAGTTCCCATAACATTTGGCTTTGAAGACCATGGAGCTTAACTTCTTGAGTTTTTACAACCAGCTGGGCTTAACTCCGGGAGCTTTAAAAATCAGTGAGCTTGGGGCACCTGGGTGGCTCAGTGGGTTAAGCCTCTGCCTTTGGCTCAGGGCTCAGGCCGTGATCTCAGGGTCCTGGGATCTAGCCCCGAATCGGGATCTCTGCACAGCAAGGAGCCTGCTTCCTCCTCTCTGCCTGCCTCTCTGCCCACTTGTGATCTTCCTGTCAAATAAATAAATAAAATCTTTAAAAAAAAAGTCAGTGGGCTTAGCACTGAGAGTGAGAGGGCAACAGGAAATAGAGTCCCCGACCTTAAAGAAACAGCATAACAAAACAACCCCACAAAGATAGAGCATAGAAGCAGCAATATGAAAAATGCATAAGGTATCCAAGAGGATTTCTTTACAAATCTCAGAATATGTGCTGGTGGGAACCATTTCTCTTCTCACTAAATCCCTACTTCCCAGCCTAGAGAGTGGGATACCTGTGGGAAACAGGATATACTGCACCTACCTTGCTAATACCATGCATCTTACCCCACATTCTCCTGTGGATCCACTCCATCCATTTCACTCCACTCAGCAGGAGTCCCTCCAAAGCAGCTCCTGCCAGGTCTTATTTAAGCAGCTCTGGCAGTGACCTGCACCAATCCAAAATGATTCCTGCCTCGAGGAGAGGGAAAGATAACCCTGGACATCAGTTTGACTGAAGTCCTAGCAGCTAAACCATGTAACTGACAGTGCAGAGAGTGTATTGCTGATCAGTGGGTCTGCAGTATCAACACATGGACTGGGGGACAGGCACCTGATATGATAACTGGCTCTGTCCACCAACAAAAACCCCTCAGGGGTAGCAAAAAGAGAGACTTGTATAGTTTGGGGTCACTGCATGGAAGCTTGGCAATAGACATCTGGTCTGCCAGCCCTGCCAACTAATAAAAGCCTCTCAAGGTAGGAGAGCACCCTGCAGGCTGGTGCTACCACAGCCCTAAGAGACAAACGGGATAGCATCTAATTTGTTTACAGCCCCTGCCCATCAACAGAAGCCTCTTAGAAGACAACATAGGGAAAACACTCTGCAGTCTGGTATGACTAGAGCCCCAGCAAACTGGGCTTAGGGCAGGCATTTAGTCTGACTGCTGACAATGTCCAACTATAAGCCTATGGCCGCAGAATGGCCCTGAACAACACAAGACCAAACACAGCCCACAAAATTCAAAGAATGGACTGAAAGCAAATGAGGCTTAGCCACAGCAGTAGGGCACACAAACCACAGAGAGGATACCCATGAAGTACCTGGTTCTGGTGAACAGGGGCCATTGTGCTACAGGAAACCACAGGACCTCTTCTTTGTAAGACCACTACATTCAGGATAGGAGATGTAACTGATTTTGCTAATACATATAAACAAACATAGAGAATTAGACAAAATAAAACAGAGGAATATATCCCAAATGAAAGACCAGGACAAAACTACAGCAAAAAAGCTAAATGAAATGGAAATAAAGAATATACCTGGTAATGAATTCAAACTAATGGTCATAAAGATAATGGACTTGAGAAAAGTGGAAAAACATAAGGAAACCTTCAACAAAGAAATAGAAAACAAAAAAGAACCAATCAGAGATGAAGAATTTAATTACTGAAATGAAAAACAGACTAGAGGGAATCAATAGATGAGAGGAGGCAGAAGACAGATCAGTGAGTGGGAAGACAGTATTGGAAAGCAACAATGCTGAAGAGGAAAAAGAAAAAAAATAATTAAAAATGAGAATATGGTTAGGGAACTCAGCGACATCATCAAACCTAATAAAATTCACACTAAGTGGATCCCAAAAAGAGAAATGAGGGAAGGGGACAGAAAACTTATTTGAAGAAATAATAGCTAAAAACTTCTCCAATCTGGGGAAAGAAACAGACATTCAGATCCAGGAGGCACACAGAGTCCCCAGGAAAATCAACACAAGGAGATCCATACCAACACACATAATGATTAAAATGGCAAGAAAGTACTGAAAAGAGAGAATTTTAAAAGCAGTAAGAGAAAAGTTACATACAAGGAAACCCCCTTAAGGCCATCAGCTGATTTTTCAGCAGAAACCATGTAGGTCAGGAAGGAGTGGTATGATATATTCAAAGTGATGAAAAGAAAAACACTTGCAATCAAGAATACTCATTTCATGGATATCCAGCAAGGTCATCATTCAGAACAGAAATAGAGATAAAGAGTTTCCCAGACAAATGAAAAGCACAGCAGTTCATCACAACTTAACCAGCCTTAGAAAAAACAGTAAAGAGAATTCTTCGAGTGGAAAGAAAACATGATAATCAGGAGTAAGAAATTATGAAAGGAAAAAGCTTTAAATACAAACAAAATAAAAGCCACAGATCAATCACTTATAAAACCAGTATGGAGGTTAAAGCACAAAAGCAGTTAAGACCAAGTGTATCTATAAATACCAAGTCAAAGGATTCAGAAAATGAAAGGGCATGAAGTAGGACATATTATACATAAAATCGTGGGGGGAGGATAAAAATTTACTGCTTTTAGAATGGGTTCTTAAAAAGGGGTGCCTGGGTGGCTCAGTCAGTTAAGTGTCTGCCTTCAGCTCGGGTCATGATCCCAGGGTCCTGGTGATTGCCAGAGGGAAGGTGGGTGGAGGGGATGGGTGAAATAGATAAAGGGAATTAAGAGTACACTTAACTTGATAAGTGATGAGAAATATATAAAACTGTTGAATCATTTATTATACTGTATACCTGAAACTAATATAACATTGTATGTTAATTGTACTTGAAAAAAAAAGCATAGTATACAAATAAGATCCTTTTGTACTTTGGAAATGAATATGAAAATTTTAGGATCTGGCAATCACCAGTTTGTTCTCTGTATTTAAGAATGTTGTTCTGTTTGACTTTTTTCTTTGTTCATTAGTTTTGTTCCTTAAATTCTACATGAGTGAAATTACAAAGTATTTGTCTCTCTCTGGCTTAATTTCACTTAGAATTATACCCTCTAGATACATCCATGTTGTTGCAAATGGCAACATATCGTTCTTTTTATGGCTCAGAAATATACCATTGTGTGTGTATATGTATATAAATATACATACCACATCTTCTTATCCATTCATCTGTTGATGAACACAAAGGTTGCTTCTCTTTAGCTTGGCTATTGTAAATAATGCTACAGTAAACATAGGGGTGCATATATCTTTTTGAATTAGTACTCAGTAGTGGAATTACTGTATCATATGGTTTTTTTCCATAAAGAGAAAAACTGAATTGGATTTATAGAAAAACCAATGCATAGACTTTGCAAATAATTTTTGGACTTTTCAAAGAAAGAGTTTTAAAATTCAACAGAATTTCTTTTTCTTCTTACAGCTTTAGGCAAGTCCTAGAGTTAACTATTGTATTATTATTTGGAAGTATTATATAGACATAGTGCTTTGCATATAGACTTTTAATAAAATAAATGTGTTAATAAAGACTATGCTTTCAATTAAAAGTAACTTTTATTTGTTTTTAAACAGATAGCCATCAGAAGCCAATGTAACTGCATGCATTTTCTTGTTGTCATTTGGAACCAGGCTTCTATTGACTACTACACTCGTCGAGGGGCCTTAGACCTTTCTTCTGAAGAGGGCTGGCATCTATTCAGGTTTAACAGAGAAGAACTCATGGATATGGCAAAGGAAGAGTGAAAGATGACCCATTTCAACTTGTCCCAATACATGCTCCAACATTCAAATGTCACCTGAGTCCAACAGCAGTTTGACTTTGAGTGTTGTACAATACAGCAAGTGATGAAACTCTGGTTTGAGCAGATGTTTTACTTTGAAACAGATTTGACATATATGATCAACCTTCCTTTATCCAAATATACTAATGACTAGTAGCGGAGCTGATGAACCAAAAGAGCAGATAAATCAAGAATCACTTTATAGTCGGTGTTAGGATATTTATTTTTTAACTACCATATCTCACTAAATTTAAGATGTTTATATTTTCACATCTTAACATAGCTGAAACTGGGATAAGTATAATTACCCACTGGTAGCACTTTTTTCTTAGAGGTAAATAACATGTCTTAGAATTGATGAAATATGGATTTGTTTGATTATAAACAGATGAGTTACAAAAAAATCATTTAAAATACTGAAGGTAGATTTTGAGGAGCTTACTTATGAAACACTAGTAAGTGAACTATTTCCCTACCCTGAGTAGTTCAAGTACCATTGACCCCTTAAGATCATCTCAGAACTACAGTTTATTTCTGAACTATATTTTATCTCTGAGCATTTACAGCTCTTTGGTTGTATTTATCTGAGGGAAGATACTATATGTAATACCGTCTATGCATATGATTCTTTCCTTTCTAGTAGAAATATAAACCTTTTGATAGGAGTATATTTACTTTTGTATCCTGTGTTGCAAACATAGAACACAAGTTTCTGCTATGTATTTCATGAGCATAAAAGCTGCACAAAGATGATTTAGTCATACCCACAAGGAATCTTGTCTGTGAAAAAATACTAGTTTTAGTTTTAATAATAAATTGGATGGGTTGTCACAGCTATGAAGTACAAAGGAAGGCAGAATAGAGAGCATTTTAATCCTACCTTGGATGATGGAGGAAGGTGACACCAGAATTGGGTTTGAAGGATGAGGAGGAAGTTGGAATATGGAAAAGGATTATACAGAAAAAAAAAATTCTAAGAGGAAATACAAGCACAGACAGAAAAAAAACCCAACTTAAAATAACAAAGCATGTTCATGGAGCAATGAACATTATATTATTATATTTTATTATAGATAAAATATACACTGGCAGTAGGGTAGGAAAGGAGAGGAAAGATAGGACTAAAGTTGAATTGGGACCATAAGTGAAGGGCCTTATATGTCATGCTTAGGAGTCTTCATTTGATGACTATATAGGCGATGATGAACCACTGGAAGATTTCAGAGAGACAACTAACCATAATAGTTGTTAGAAAGGCAATTATGCCATAATATGACAGATGGATTAGAAGAATAGGGAAGTAGACAATATAAGTTAGCTGAAACTCAACACCCATTCCATATCCCTTTCTCCTTGACTTCCTCACCATAGGAAAAAAAATATGATTTGCCCATTTGCCTTGAGCTAAGGTGGCTACATGGTAAGTTCTAGTCAAGATATAGATAAGAATTCTGAGAGGCACTCTATGAAAGCATTTTACTTTTTGGATAAGAGAGGGTCAGAAACATCTAGTAGGGTTTGCCCTAATTTTTCTTCCTACACTGAATGTATATGTTCCCTAGAGCAACAACAGCCACTTTGTGACCACAAGATGACAAGCGGACATACTAAAGAGCAGAGTGAAAAGAGAATACGTTTAGGTCCTTGATGGCACTAATGAGCTACTGAATGATCCCTGTACTGCCCAATTCCAGACTTTTATATAGAGTCTCATTGACTGTGAACTGGTTTACTGTTACCTGCAGAGACAACACATTCTCAAGTGACAGAAAGCAAGATTGATGGAGGGCAGATGAAGGACTATTGTAGTAATTCAGGAAGGTGGTGATAAAAACTTGAATGGAAGCAAGGATTAGAGAAGAGTAGAAAAGGTTGAGTAGATTTGAAAAACACAGAAATTGAAGAAAAGAGAGGCAGAAGCAATTTAGTCTTAGACATATTAACATTGGGGACACCTATGGCATATAAGGTAGATGCATTAATAAATAATTAGAAAATAGGTATATAGCTCTAGAGAAATATGGGATCTGGAAACATAAATGATAAGGAAATATAAATGGTGGCTACAGCCAGTAAAGTATATTGAATGAAAATGAGAGAGCATATAAAATGAGAAAAGATGACTAGGAATGCAACCTGAAGAACCACAGCATTTTGATTCAGAGCAAGAGAATGAAGAATGACAAGATAAGCAGGAATAACAGAGAGCAAAGGGAGGAGTGAGTTTCAGGGAGGGAGTGTTTAAGAGTCAATAATTACAGAAAATTCAAATAGGTAAAGAGGTCAGGGAGTCAGAAAGTTAGAGAGGAACCAAAACTGTGGAAGTAAGAAAGGGACACTGTTTTTTCCCAAAGTATGGCAATCATAGGAAAGAGAAAGGAAAGGCAGCTTGAGAGGAAGTGGCAGGGTTAAAGAAATGTTTTTGTTATTCTTGTTTTTGGACAAAGAAGATCTGAAGCTATTTACAGATTGAGGAAAAGAAATTAATGAAAAGAGAAACCAAAAGGTAAAGATTAAACAGGATAGAGTATGGTACTGAAAAACATGGCAAAGAAGGAGATCAGGAACACGAATAAGCATTGGCCTTAGATGAAGGGGATGCATGGCTAGAAAGAGGTAAGTCTTGAAGGTAGAGGGGAAGAAGTTGAAATGGTCATAAAGCTCATGTTTCCCTTCTACATAACAGACAGTCATCTTCGGCAGGTATAGGAGCCTTAAGAATAGAAGGTTTGTAATATCTCTCCTGGGGAACAGAACAGGAAACCACCTAAAGGAACCAGTAGGATTACTAGGCAGCATTGTGGTGCCTTGTAGACTATGGTCCTCTTAAAATAAGTGTTTTTGGACATTTAAGAGGAGTTGCCATTTATAAAACAAAGAGACAAAACCAAGCCCAAGTGTCGTAAAATAATGGATATTTTATTCCAGCTCTGGGGTATGAAAAAAAAAAAGGAGGGGACACATCCTTCTACACACCATTCTAATTTAGCTAACATTAATTTGAAAAAGCTAAAGCAAATATGTGCATGTATCTGTATAAATATTTATATATACACATACATATTTCATAAGTATTTATATATTTACTCTAGTTTTTTATAAACACACCTTAAAAATCATTAAATGCATCCCAATACTTCTGCCTCTTCATCAATCACTTAATATTGTTTGGATTAAATTCACAGTTTGTGTTTTAATCTCTTATGTGATTGGTCAAACTGTACATTACATTAGAAGATGTGAGAGAAAAGCTTTGTTTAAAAGTTACACCCCCCAAAAAAAAGTTATACTCTGTGTCAGTTACCCTTTACATGATTTTTCCATCATTATTTTCAACTTCATACATCTTGTAGTTCTCTACGCAGAGTATTTTAGCTTCTAGTGCTGTACATATCTACATCTTCTGGATGGGACTGTCCATGATCCATGAGCTTGGGGTCAGGCATAAACTGTGTAGCACCTGATAAAGTATTAAAATGAAAAAAGTCATTCATTTCACAAATGAATTGTTGGTACTAGGAATACAGCAGTGAATAAAGCAAGTAAAATATCTGTTGATATGGACCTAACATTTAAGTTTGGCAACACAGACAATAAATTAAGTAAAAGATATATCAGATGGTGGTAAGTGCTATGCAAAACAAACAAACAAAAAAACAGGGAGGGGCATATAGAGCACTTGGGCAATTTACAGGGTGGCCTTCAAAAAAAAAAAGGTGGTAACTGAGCAAAGAACTGAAGGAGGTAAGGATTTGAGCCCTGTAGCTATCAGAGGAAAATGCCTTGAAAGTATAATGGACCTGAGGCCATGCCTGAGGAACCACAAAATGGTCAGTATGGCTGGAACAGAACAGATGTGGTGATGGTGGGTACAGTGAGAGTGTTAGGAGACATGATCAGAAAACAATAGAAGGCTAAGCCATACAGGTCCATGGTAAGGTGTTTCTCTTTTATTTTAATGCTAGATGGACAGTTTTGAGCAGAGAAGTGACATGATGTTTTACTTTTTTAAAAGATCACTCTTGGGGCATCTGGGTGGCTCAGTTGGTTAAGCGTCTGCCTTCAACTCAGGTTATCATCCTAGGATCCTGGGATTGAGACCCATGTTGGGTTCCCTGCTCAGTGGGAAGCCTGCGCCTCCCTCTCCTTCCTATTCATGTTCTCTCCTCCTATCCGTCTCTCTCAAATAAATAAATAAAATCTTAAAAAAAATCACTCTTGTCTGTAGGGATAAGACTACAGGGAAATGAGCGTGGAAGCACAGAGACCAGTAGCAATGGAGGTGGTAAAAAGAGACTGGATTCTGGATAACTTCTGAAGATGGAATGGGCAGGATTTCCTAAGTGGACTGAATATGTTGTGTGAGAGAGAATCTAACTTAAGAAACTGGAAAGATGGAGTTGACACTTACTGTGATAGGGAATAATGTGGGAGAAGATATCTGGGGGAAGGCAAAGTAAGTGTCAAGTTGTGGATGTGCTAAATTTGCACTGCTAACTAAACATCTGAGTACAAATGATGAGTAATCTGTTAGAAATGTGAGTCTCTGGAGCTCAGGAGAGATCTTGGTTGCTTTATAAATTTTATGGTACTAATTTACAGATGGCATTTAAAATTATGGAACTATGAGATCATCTAGAGCATCAGAGAAGAGGTTTAAAGAATGAGTCCTTTGGATACTCCATTTCTTCTGAATTTAAGAAAATTAGGAGAATGTATCAGAAAAGGCTGAGAAGGAACAGCCAGTCAGTGAAGTCAGAGAATCATGAGCAAGTGCTATCCCACCAGGCAAGTGAGGAGATTTGTTTCAAGGAAGAGGGAGTAATCACCTGTGTTAAAAGTTACTGATAGATTGCATAAGATGGAGATTGAAAATGGACTGGAGGGGCGCCTGGGTGGCTCAGTGGGTTAAAGCCCCTGCCTTCGGCTCAGGTCATGATCCCAGGATCCTGGGATCGAGCCCCGCATTGGGATCTCTGCTCAGCAGGCAGCCGGCTTCCTCCTCTCTCTCTGCCTGCCTCTCTGCCTACTTGTGATCTCTGTCAGTCAAATAAATAAATAAAATCTTAAAAAAAAAAAAGAAAAAAGAAAATGGACTGGATTTGGCAACATGCAGATCATTGGTGATCTTGATAAACTGTGTGACAGGTAAGATACTACATTATTTTCATGTATTATCTCAGATAATGAGATATATATAATATCTCAGATAATGAGATAATACATGAAAATAAAGAGACAGATAATACTTTTATATTATCCTTGTTTTATAGAAAAGGACATTTTAATTTACAGATGTTAAGAAAATTTACCCATCTCACTTAGCTCATAAATGGAGCTAGTTCTGAATCCAGGTTAGTCTGACTCCCAAAACAACCACCCTGACTCTTATAAAATGGGGGTTAGAGTAGTAACAATGTCATACGATTATTTTAGTATTCAATATAATAATACAAAGTGCTGCATATAATACCCTGTGCGTGGTAAGTAGGCAAGAAATAGCTATTTTTATATTTACTTTGTGATGTAAGATTAAAAATATTTTTTCAGAAATTTTCTTTTTTTTTCAAAATCTGATTTAAAATAATTTAGTTATATTTGGGAAATATCTTTTTCCCAGAGAGGAATTTAATTTCCAATTTTATGAAAACAAAGGGGAAAAACAGATTTACATACAATAATTTATGTCTATCTCTTCAGAAACTTTCTATTTCATAAAGTGTCATATACCTATACGTAACTTCACTACCAAATATATCTTTAAAAACCCAGATCATAAGTAATCACTATCCATACACTCATATAGTTCTCCATAGGAGAGAAACTCTATTTTTTTTTTTAGGATAGAAATTCTTAATATGGGATCCTTTGGGGGGTCTAGGGACAGAATTCATATGATCTATGAATTTAAGTGTAGGAAATTTGTCTTCATTTTCATTAACTTCGGACTGAAAATGAACATTTTCTTCAGTAATGAATGTAGGCAACAAACACACAATAGTATTAGGAGGACCTCAGATTTTGTCACTAACAGATATCACAAATATTTTCATATCATGCTGCAGTTGCAAATACTTTGAAATATTTATACTTACCACTACTTCAAAACTATGGATTTTATTAGATCTTTTAGGCACTGTTGTTTAATACATTTAAAGAAACATATATCATATATTTTGTTTTATCCACTTAAAAGCATTATTCTGAGAAGAGATCCATCACACACAAAGTTTAAGAAACTCATTCTGCTTCTTTCTCAAATGTATCTTTACTGCCACCTGGTGGAAGTGTTTCTTCAGTACAAGTGAAAAGCATCCTAGGAAACATTTTCTTCTTTATCAAACGTATTGCAGTAAGTGTATGACAAATATTTTACATAAGTCTGAATGTGCCTAATTTGCTTAACAATGCCAATCAGTTGACTAAGTTCTCTAACACTTCTACTTATTTCCTTAATATATATTCTTGTCCAAAGTCTAGTCATAACTTCAGCTCACCCAAATTGAAACGTTCCATTGACCTACCTTTCAAAATTTATTGAAAGGCCTCAGAATTTTAAATTATCCACAGCTTATGTCAGACATTATTAACTAGAGAAATACGCACAGAGAATTACCTGTGGACCTTTGCCTACAATCCATCTGCTTAGAGGCTTCACCTCTGAAGATTCGAATTTATAATCCTTGAGTAAAGTGAATTTTAGAAAACAAACAACTTCAGTAACTGTAACATGGATCTCGCTAGTTTAGAACCACTTAACCTAGGTCATTTGTTTTCTGCCTTTTAAAAAAGATTCATCTCCTGCTATTTTGAGTAACTAAGGATTACATCTTTCCTCTTAGAAATTTCTTCACCCCTTGAGCTGATCAAGAGCTCTCTCCTCCCAAAGGGTTAACAGTAATAAAACTCTTCTTGAATCTCAATCTTAACCCATTAGAATCTTTTCTTTGTACTTTATCATATTTTTAATCTTTCATTAAAAAGCGGCTTTCATACTTAGTTTTTTAGATTTTAAAAAGCTGGTGTTATCTTGTTATGATGAGCATTGGGTTTTTGTACAGAAGTGCTGAGTCATTATACTGTAAGCCTGAAATTAGTATTACACTGTATTTAACTAACTGGAATTTAAATAAAAACTTAAAAGCTGGTGTTACAACAAACAGGAAAGGATAAAGATGTTTAAAGTCATAAAATAACAATAAATTTTCTTAAATAGCCATCATGTGATATCTACTCACTGATAATTTAGTTCACAAAATTATTTCATTTATATTCTGAGCAAGTTAAATATAAAAATGGGACAGATCACTAATAAATTTCTGAGTGAAGTTAGTATTGTTATAAATTCTATTTGTTTCTTTGTATAAAATTGAGATGATATTCAGCATTGAGCTTCTAAGTAATTGAAACTAGTCACTGCAATTTACCTTCTCACACTCCTGTTATTTTCATTCTTTTTTCTTCCTGTGCTTCACTTTGGCTACGTTCTATTTACTTGTATTTGAGTTGATTAATTCTGTTCTCTTTTGTATATAGTCTGCTGTTAAATTTAGCCAATGAGTCTTTAATTTCAGGTACTATGTTTTTCACTTCTAGAATATCCACTTGATTTTTTAAGTAGATCTCAATTTCTGCGAAATTATCCATTTTTTATCTTTACTTGTTCATATTTTCCATTTAACATATTAATCAGTTAATTTAAAATCCTCTTCTACAAACTTCAATATTTAGAGCACCTGTAGGTCTACTGTTATTTTCTTGTTTGTCAGTCACATCTTTCTGCCTGTCAGTCATCTTTCTGCCTCTTTGCATAACTAATATTTTGTTTGTTTGCATGGTGGACACTGTGTATGAAAGAACCATAGAAGCTCCAGATGGTATCTTCTATGAGAAAGTAGACCCTTTCCTCTTTAGGAAGGGTAAGGTGCTTATCATCTTAATCCAATCAGATACTGAGCTGAAACCAAGTATTAAGAGTCAATCAACCACTTGTTCCCCTCTTCCTCAGGTATAGCAAACACCAAAGGTGCTGACTGAGAGCCTGATGAGTTTCTGTTTCCCTGGCTAAAAAAGACTAGAAAATTTGGTTTTGCCCCTTCAGATGTTTGGAGCTTGGCTATTTAGTCTCCTGAACCATAGAACAGCTGGCAAATATTATCAAGGGAGGATGAGTCATATATTTATGGTACACCTCATCCTTCTAAAAGAAATACCAGCAATCTTTTTCTGCAGTAGGCCAGAGAGTAAATATTGTGACTTTGTAAACCATAAGGTCTCCTTTGCAAGTGCTCAACTTTGCCACTGTAGTATGAAGGCAACCACGGACAATAAATGAAGGAGTGCAGCTGTATTCCAATAAAACTCTATTTATAGACACTAAGATTTGACTTTCATATAATGTTTTCTTGTCACGAAATACTTTTTTCTTCCCCGACCATTTAAACTATGTAGAAATCATTCTTGGCTTGTGAAATTTACAAAATAGATGGAGAGCCAGATTTGGCAAAATCTGCTTGAGAGGGATATTAATCCTGGGAGAATGTGAGAGATTTTATTCTTCTTTCATCAGATTTCGAAGAGGTCCATGTCTTTAGGAATTTGCTATCCTAAAATAACATAATTTTTGTTAAAAATGTATATGAATGACTATAAACTACCAAGTTCTCTGTCTAGTATAACCAACATATTCTGTATGGTGGTAAGTGGTAGCTATGGCTAAGCTCTCTAGCTAAATGGTGTGCTCCCAAAGCGTGCTCAATGGAAAGACTTGTTTATCAGAAAAATGGCTAATTTCTCTGGGCAAATGATATTTTCTAACACTCACTGAGAATTTAGCATGTGACTGACATGGTACTTGGTGCTTTACATGCAGCATCTTATTTAATCCTTACAACTATGTGAGAAAAACACTATTGTTCCCTTCTTTGTGGATCAGAAGACAGGCTTGTGGTATTAGATAATTTTTTAAAAGGTTTTATTTCTTTATTTGACAGACAGAAATCACAAGTAGGCAGAGAGACAGGCAGAGAAAAAGGAAGAAGCAGGCTACCTGCTGAGCAGAGAGCCAATGCAGGGCTGGATCCCAGGACCCTGGTATCGTGATCTGAGCCAAAGGCAGAGGCTTTAACCCACTGAGCCACACAGGTGCCCTAGTCCTAAGGTTTTTTTGTTTTGTTCTGTTTAATTCTTTAGGATTATCTATATAGAGAGAGGCTTAACCCACTGAGCCACCCAGGTGTCCTGGTATTAGATAATTTGTCCCAAGTACAAGAACTAGCAAATGTTGGATCTAGGATTCCGTTCCAAGTCTTACACTTAAATCTGTGCTCATAATCACTACTGTTTTCCATGTCTTGGACCTTTGGGATTGCATGTGAAATGTGGAAATGATAAATACCAAAAGTATTCTGTATAATCAATTTTGAATAATATATGATAAGGATGAATAGTACTGGCATATTTCTCTCCTTTACAGGTGAACTTAGAATGATTTTCATATAATACATTAGCCATGACAAGTGGGTAAAGGGTTCTAGAATACACATGTGTGAAGAAAAAGCATGGGCTAGCAATGGTTTGGCTCCACTGTTATGCTGTAACATGTTTCATCTCCACAAAAATATTCTTTAATTGACAGGTATTTAGAAAACTGACAGGATATATACTTGTGGGAATATGGTGAACTGTGGATTATCGGAGTCTAAAACCTGCAAACCATTCTAGAACAGAGAAAGGGGAAGATGGTGGCAGAGTAGGAGGACACTAGGCTCATCCTGTCCCATGAATGAAACTAGGTAACTATTAAATCATCCTAAGTCACAGAAATTGACATTAAGACTGGCAGAACAAACTCTACAACTAAAGGCAGAAAGGAGGCCATATTAAAGAAAGTAAAAGGTATGGAGACTAAGGTTTGGGAGAGAAATAGATGATGGCCACTATGGTGGACAGGGAGGTACAATCTTGGAGAAGGGTGACAGAGAAACGAGAGCACAGGGAAAAAAAAATCTCCATAGCAAGTGGCTTAGAAAGTGTGAGGGGACAAATTTCAGAAGTGCCTGCAACCAGCTGGGCTTAACGGTCAGTGGGCAGGGCTTGGGGAGAGCCTAGAACCACTGCTCTTAGAGAGAAGGCAGAGCAAACAGCCTGTGGACATTTAGTGTGGAAACAGTGATCTGAAGAGCACCTGGAAGAAAACTGCAGTGGTTATTTGCTCATCTCAGAGCATGTCACAGAGAGGCAGCATTCACAGACACCTCCAGGAACAAAGGAACTGGCAGGCATCAATTACCTTCCCAGTCCTTCAGCATAAAAAAAGAGCCATCTGCAGGAACCAATACAGCCTCCACACTACCTAAATTGGTTACACAAGGGCATGCCCCCCATGCTCTGGGGGAAGTGTCCCTCCTAGTTATACCTGCCTCAGTCCCAGTACAGAGGGCCCCTCCATGCCCAAACCCCTATCCAAACATGTGTCCCAACCAGGGAGATCTGCAGGGTCTTGGTTCTGTAGGTGGTAGCAAAAGCAGACT
Organism: Mustela erminea; assembly: GCF_009829155.1. Taxonomy (NCBI): domain Eukaryota; kingdom Metazoa; phylum Chordata; class Mammalia; order Carnivora; family Mustelidae; genus Mustela; species Mustela erminea. The sequence goes on along the minus strand of NC_045635.1, from coordinate 71,722,294 downwards.
GGAGCACGCCTAGTTAAAACTTGCCACATTTAGGCCAAGGATAAAACACTGCCAACAACAGGCAAAGAAAACCTCTGCAAGCAATTGCCCTAAAGAATAAAGTGGCCAGGACACAATAATAGAGCACACACAGCACATATTAGAGACACTCCTGGAAGCTCCAGGCACTAGGGACCAGGGAACACTCAGATGTCTTATTCATAAGGCCACTATCCTCCAGAACAGGAGACATAGCTGACTTTCTTAACACAGAAACAGAAAAATGAAAAGACAGAGGAATTTGTCCTAAATTAAAGAACAGGACAAGACCATGACCAGAGATCTAAGTGAAATGGATCTAAGTAACATGCATGATAGAGAATTTAAATTAAAGATAAAAAGGACACTAACTGGAATTAAAAAAAATAGTGGAAGGCATAAAGAAGACTCTTAAAACAGAGATAAGGAATAACAGAATAGAGATACAGAGCTCAATAAACAAAATGAGAAACACATTTGATGGAATGAACACCATGCTGGGAGAAGGAGAGGAATGAATTAATGACCCAGAAGACAGAGTGATGGAAAGTAATCAACCTGAAAAAAAGAAAAAAATATATATACAAACAAGGATAGACTCAGAGAACACAGTGACAACATGGATGTAATGATATTCACATTATAGGAGTCCCAGAAGTAGAAGAGGAAAAAAAAGGGCACAGAAAATTTATTTCAGAGATAACAGATGAATATTTCCCTAATTGGGCAAGGAAAGAGATCCAGTAGGCAAAGAGAACCCACAACAAAGTCAACAAAGCAGATTTACACCAAGACATATTATAATTAAATGGCAAAATACAGTGATAAAGGATAAAAAATTAAAAGCAGCAAGACAAAAGTAGACAGTTACATACAAAGGAAACACCATCAGGCTATCAAGGGATTTATTTGCATAAACTCTGCAAGCAAAAAGAGACAGGCATGATATATTCAAAGTTTTGAATGGGAAAAATCTGCAGCCAGTAATGTTCTATTCAACAAGGCTTTAACTCAGACTACAAGGAGAGATAAAGTTTCCCAGACAAACAAAAAGTAAAGGAGTTCATGATAACTAAACCAGACCTGCAAGAACTATTAAAGGGGACTCTGAGTGGAAAGGAAAGACTAAAAGTGACAGAATATAGGTAGGAAACATAAAAGCAGCAAAAACGAGTATGTCTCTAAAAATTAGACAAGGAACCCACAAAATAAAAAGATATAAAATATGAAACCATATCCTTAACACAGAGAGAGGAGAAGAATAAAGAATTGGTCCAAACCATTAAATAATATAGAGCTACATGCAGAAGATGCTATATACAAAGTTGATGGTAATACCATATTAGAAAACCTATAATAGATATGCAGAAAATACAAAGAAATCCAAATATATCACTAAAGAAAACCAGCAAACCATGGAAGAGAGAAAGAAAAATCAGAGGAATCAGAAATAACCATAAAATAGAGAGTATACTGGCAATAAATACATATTTATCAACAATTAGCCTGAATGTTCATGGAATAAAAGCTCCAATCAAAAGACATGGGGTATCAGAATGGATTAAAAAAATATATAAGACCCATCTTACTGCCTAAAAGAGACTCATTTTGGACCTAAAGACACCTACACATCGAAGGTGAGGGGACAGAGAAACACCTAACATGCAAATGGATGTCAAAAGAAAGCTGGAATAACAATACTTATATTCGACAAAACATACTTTAAAGCAAAGACTGTAAGAAGAGTCAAAGAAGGGTACTATACAACCATTAAGGGGATATTTCAACAAGAAGATAGAACAACTCTAAATATTTATGTACCCAACACAGGAGCACCCAAATACATGAAACAGTTAATAACAAACATAAAGGAACTAAAGGAAAATAATCTAATTATAGTAGTGGACTTGAACATCCCACTTAAGAGCAATGCACAGATCATCTAAAAAGAAAATCAACAAGGAAACAATGGCTTTGAATAACACATAGGACCAGATAGACTGAACCAATATATTCAGAACATTTCATCCTAAAAGAGCAGAATACACATTCTTTTCAAGTGTACATAGACTATTTCCCAGAATAAATAATATAAGAGATCACAAAAAAGCTTTAACAAACTGAAAAAAATTGAAGCATACCACATATCTCTTCTGACCACAACACTATGAAACTATAAGTCACCCACAAGAAAAAAAAAAATCTGCGAAGTCCACAAATACATGGAGGTTAAATAACATGCTACTAAAGAATGAATGTGTCGATCAGGAAATTAAAAAAAGTTATAATAAAGAACATGGAAACACATTAAAACAAAAGCACAATGATTCAAAACTTTTGGGACATAACAAAAAGAAGTTCTAAGAAGGAAGTTTATAGCAACACAGGCTTACATCAAGAAGCAATAAAAATCTCAAATAAACAATGTAACTTTACACCTAAGAAGCAGGAAAAGAGAAACAAACAATACCTCAAACCAGCAGAAAGGAGGACATGATAAAGATCAGAGCAGAAACAAATGATATATAAACTAAAAAAAGCAAACAATACAAAGGGTCAATGAAACCTGGTTTCTTTGAATGAGATTCTTTGAAAAAAAAAAGGATAAAATTGGTAAAGTCTAGCCATGCTCATTAAGAAAAAAATGGGAAAGAACTCCAGTAAGTAAAATTATAAATGAGAGAAGAGAAATAAAACCAACATCAAAGAAATACAATTATAAGAGAATATTAAGAAATCAATATGCCGACAAATTGGTCAACCTAGAGGACATGGATAAATTTCTAGAAAAGTATAAACTATCAAAGTTGAAACAGGAAGAAATAGAACATTTGAACAGACTTATCACCATTTAAAAAACTGAATCAGTAATCAAAAAATCCCAAACCAACAAAATTCCAAGACCAGATGGCTTTACAAGGGCATTCTACCAAACATTTAAAGGAGGGGGAGATGAAGCATGAGAGACTGTGGACTCTAAGAAACAAACTGAGGCTTTTGGAAGGGAGGGATTGGGAGGATGGATGGTGGGTATTAAGGAGGGAACGTATTGCATGGAGCACTGGGTGTGCTGTATAAACAATGAATCTTGGAACACTGAGAAGTAAAATAAAATTTTAAAAAAATAAATGTAATATGTTAAATACTTTAGGAGATATTATAGAAAACAAATGTGTATAGAACAAAAAAAAGAAAAAAAAGAAGAGTTCCTACCTACTCTTCTCAAACTGTTCCAAAAAGTAGAAAAGGAAGGAAAACTTCCAAATTCATTCTACGAGGCCAGCATTACCCTGATACCAAAACCAGATAAAGACAACCCTAACAGGGAAAATGATAGGCCGTTATCTCTGATGACCACAGATGCAAAAAAAATCAACAAAATGCTAAGAAATCTAATTCAACAATACATTAAAAATCATTCATCACAATCAACTGGGATTTATACCTGTGTTGCAAGGATGGTTTATTTTTCACAAATCAATCAACAGGTTACATCACATCAATGAGAGAAAGGGTAAGAAACATATTTTCATCTGAACAGATACAGAAAGAGCCTTTGACAAAGTACAACATTCATTCATGATAAAAACTTTCAACAAAGATTTAGAGGGAACAAACATCAACATAATAAAGGCAATATATGAAAAACCCACATTAACATGATAATCCACAGGGAAAAACTGAAACCTTTCCCCCTAACAGGACCAAGACAAGGATATCCACTCTCACCACATTGATTCAACATAGCACTGGAAGTCCTAGCCACAGCAATTAGACAACAAAAAGAAATAAAAGACAACAATTTGGTAAAGAAGTTAAACTTTAACTCTTTGCAGCTGACCTTGTATTTTATACAGAAAACCTAAGAGACCCCACCAAAAAACTGCAAAATGATAAAAGATTTTAGTAAAGCTGCAGAACACAAAATCAAAGTACAGAAAGCTGTTGCAATTTCTAGACACCAGTAGTGAATAAACAGAAAGTAATTAAGGAATCAATCCTATTTTCAAATGTTCCAAAAACAAAAAGTTAGCTAGGAATAAGTTTGACCACAGAGGTGAAAGACGTGTATTCTCACAAATACAGAATGCTTATGAAAGAGACTGAAGATGACACAAAGAAGCAGACATTTCATGCTTACGGATGGAAGTAGAGATACTGTTAAAACGGCTATACTACCCAAAGCAATTTACACATTTAATGTAATCCCTATCAAAATACCACCAGCATTTTTCACAGAACAAGAACAAACAATCCTAAAATTGTATGGAATCACAAAAGACCCCAAGTCACCAAAGCAACCTTGAAAAAGCAAACAAAGCTGGAGGCATGATAATTGCGTTACAAAGCTGTGGTACTCAAATCAGTATGATAATGGCACAAAAACAGACATATAGATCAATGGAACATAATAGAAACACAGAAATGAACCCACAACTATATGGTCAATCAATCTTCGACAAAGCAACAAAAAGTAACCAGTGGTGTTGGGCAAACCAGAAAGTAACATATTTAAAAGTGGTACTACTGGTACTAGGAACACTTTGTTATAACATACAAAAAACTAAAGTCAGAGTGGATTAAAGACCTAAATGTGAGACTTGAACCCCTAAAAATCCTAGAAGAGAGTACAGGCAATAATGTCTCAGAAATCAGCCATAGCCAACACTTTACTAGAAAGGTCCCCTGAGGCAAGGGAAAGAAACACAATAAACTATGGGGAGTAAATCAATACAAAAGGCTCCTACACAATGAAGGAAATAACAAAACTAAAAGGCAACCTATTGAATGGTAGAGGATATTTGCTAATGACATTGCCAAAAAAGGGTTAGTATCTAAACCATATTAAGAACTTAATACAACTCAAAACCTGAAAGCAACAATAAAAAAATGTAATTAAAAATGGGTAAAAAGCATGAACAGGTATTTCTCTGAAGTAGACATACTGATAACCAAAAGACACACGAAAAGATGCTCACTATCACTTGTCATCAGGGAAATGCAAATCAAAACTACAATGCAGTATCAACTCAAACCTGTCAGAATGGATAAAATCAACAGCACAAGAAACAAAAGGTATTGGGGAGGATGTAGAGAAAAATCAACCCTACTGCACTGGGTGGGAATGCAAACTGGGGCAGCCAGTCTGGAAAACAGTATGGAGGTTCCTTAGAGTTAAAAATAGAATTATGCTATGATTCAACAACTGCACTAGTGGGTATTTATCCAAAGAATATAAAAATACTAATTCAAAGGGATACAGGCACCCCTGTGTTTATAGCAGCATTATTTATAATCGCCAAGATATGGAAGCAACACATGTATCCACTGACTGATGAATGGATAAAGATGTGGCAAAGGAGTAAAAATGGTAGAGGAATGGGGGACCTTAAGTTTGTCTCATCCCTTGAACACAGCTAGATAAATATCAAATCATTCTGAACACCCAAGAAATCTGAGAACAGAACAAACTGCACATCTACAGGTAGAAAAACAGTCACCTTTGGGAAGGTAGATGTTGTGGAGAGTTGAAAAGAACTGTGGGTGTGGCAGAGTGGAGGGAGTCCTGATCATGAAGAGAAAAGCAAGAGAGAAAGAGAGAGGGAGAGAAAGAAGAGTGAAAGCACAGGCAGGGGAATGCACAAGAAAATCTCTTCCCCAAAACTACTGACTGGGAAAATGAGAGGGGTTAACTACTTAAGTTTTTATAAGCAGCAGAGCTCAAAGTCAAATCAGAAGTCTGCACTATCACTGGGGTCATGCTTGGTAGGTTTAGTGATGCTCCAGTAGGGAAGGAAGGCTGAGACCCAGGAGCAGGCAGCATGGTCTGAGGAGCCAATGGGTCCAATAATGAGAAAGTTCCCATTCCTGCAGTGCATCTGAGAGTGCTGTCACAGCACCTCTGGGGACAAAAGAGCTGGCGGTACCAATGTGCTGCCCTGCTCACTAGCAAAGGAACAAAGATACCAGCTGTGGGCAGCAAACCTTGGCACCAGCCTTTTGGTGTGCTTTACATAAACTCTGAACCACTGCACAGTCATGCTACTGCTTTTCTGGGACAGACCAGAACAGGGCACAACACAGCTAAACCCTCCCCTAGAGGATCAGTATAGGTCCACACCGAGTGGGTCGCTAAAATTTGGAGTTTTGTAACCCAGCTACAGGCCTGCGATAAAACACAGGGGTACTGTGGCACCTAGCAGGGAGACAGCTCAGATATCCCCAGAGAGGGTAAAGGCAAGGATCTTAAGGAATCTGGTGAGACACAAGAGGTGATTGTCCGCTCTTCAGTGAGGGCTTCCTGAAGAGTGGCAGGTGTGAATTCCCTGCTACAGGGAAAGGAGAGGAGGGTGACGCTCCCACCCATTCTTCCTCCACCCATTAGCACTGACTGACTTCAGAGAGCAACATAGCGCCACTCAGTGGAGGCCAGAGCTGCTTACACCAAGCCCCATCCCCTAGTGCCCCTAGTGCATTTCCACTAGGGCAAGTGTGGATGAGAATCAGTGCAGCAGGGCCCTAGAAGATCAGCACAAAACCCTTGCAGGCACCAAGTCTACTAATTTACAGAGTGCAGCAAAGCTTTAGTTTTAAGGGAAATGGGGTCTACCTTTTTTTCTTTTTTCATCTAGCTTCTTTTAACAAGCAGACCAAAACGCACCTATTTAAACCTTGCCACACAGTAGACATGGTCTAAACATCCCTCACTGCAGGCAAGGAGAAACTGCAGAGGACTGCCCTGAGGAAAGGAACAACAAAAACACAAGAGCAGAGCACACACTTTGAAACACCTCCTGAAGCACTAGGTCCAAGACAGTATAGGACCTCTTAAAATAGCCATTACTCTCAGGAGCAGCAACAGAACAGGCTTTCCTAACAATAACACATGAAAAAAAAACAAAAAAAAACCAGTGACCTAGACATAAATGACACTATGGAGGAATTTACCCTAAAAGAAAGAACAGGAGGAAATGATGGCCAGGAATTTAATCAATACAGATATAAGCACGATGCCTGAACCACAATTTGAAATAATGATTATATGGATCCTAGCTAGGCTTGAGAAAAGCACAGAAGACACCAGAGAATCCCTTACAACAGAGGTAAAAGAACTATAAACTAGTCAAGCCAAAATAAAAAATGCTATAATCAAGATGACAGTCTGACTGGATATAATGACAAGAATGGACACACCAGAGGAATCAGTAATACAGAAGATAAAATTATGTAAAATAATGAAACTGAAAAGAAGAGGTAAAAAAAAGTTACTGGATCATGAATGTAGATGTAGGGAATTCAGTGACTCCTTAAAATGTAGTAACAGTCATATCAAAGGAGTCCAAGAAGTAGAGAAACAAGGAAAGGCAGAAGGTTTATTTGTGCAAAGTATAACTGAAAACTTCCCTAATCAGAGATAGGAAATAGACACTGAAATTTAAGAAACACAAAGAACTCCCATTATACACATTCAGTATACATATGTACATATACTATGCATTCACAATATACACATAGAAGGAAAGAATCCTGAAAGTAGCAACAGGGAAAAAATCCTTAAACAACAAGGGAACACAAGTCAGGTTTGCAGCAGACCTAGCCACAGAAACATCGTAGGGCAGAAAACAGTGGTGTGATATATTCAAAGTGCTGAATGGGAAAAATACGCAGCCAAGAATACTTATACACTAAGCCTGTCATTCAGAATCAACAAACAATAACAACAAACAACAGAAGAAACAAACCAAAGGAAAAAAAAAAAAGGAGGTTGTAACCACTAAACCACGCCTGCAAGAAAAATTAAAGGGAACACTCTGAGTAGGGAAAAAGATGATATGAAGAAACAAAGACTAGAAAGGAAAGGAGAGCACCACCAGAAACACCAATTTACAGATAACATGATGGCACTAAATTCATATCTACCAATAATCACTCTGAATGTAAAGGCATTAAATGCTCCAATCAAAAGACACAGGGTATCAGAATGGATAAAAAAATAAAACCCATCTATACATTGCCTACAAGTTTTAAACCCGAAGATACCTCCAGATTTAAAGTGAAGGGGTAGAAAAGAATTTACCATGCTAATGGACATCAGAAGAAAGCAGGAGTGGCAATCCTTATATCAGATCAATTAGATTTTAAGCCAAAGACTATAATAAGAGATGAGGAAGGACACTATATCATACTCAAAGGATCTGTCGAACAAGAAGATCTAAGAATTATAAATATCTATGCCCCCAACGTGGGAGCAGCCAACTATATGAACCAATTAATAACAAAATCAAAGAAACACATCAACAATAATACAATAATAGTAGGGGACTTTAACACTCCCCTCACTTAAATGGACAGATCATCCAAACAAATGATCCACAAGGAAATAAAGGCCTTAAATGACACACTGGACCAGATGGACATCACAGATACATTCAGAACATTTCATCCCAAAGCAACAGAATACACATTCTTCTCCAATGCACACGGAAAATTCTCCAGATTAGATCACATCCTGAGTCCTAAATCAGGTCTCAACTGGTATCAAAAGATTGGGATAATTCCCTGCATATTTTCAGACCACAATGCTCTGAGGCTAGAACTCAATCACAAGAGGAAATTTGGAAAGAACCCAAATACATGGAGACTAAACAGCACCCTTCTAAAGAATGAAAGGGTCAACCAGGAAATTAAATAAGAATTGAAAAAAATTCATGGAAACAAATGCTAATGAAAACACAACAGTTCAAAATCTGTGGGACAAAACAAAGGCAGTCCTGAGAGGAAAATATATAGTGGTTCAAGTCCTGAGAGGAAAATATATAGTGGTTCAAGCCTTTCTCAAGAAACAAGAAAGGTCTCAGGTATACAACCTAATCCTCCACCTAAGGAGCTGGAGAAAGAACAAGAAAGAAAGCCTAAACCCAGCAGGAGAAGAGAAATCATAAAGATCAGAGCAGAAACCAATGAAATAGAAACCAAAAAAACAACAGAACAAATCAATGAAACTAGGAGCTGGTTTTTTGAAAGAATTAATAAGATTGATAAACCCCTGCCCAGACTCATCAAAAAGAAAAGAGAAAGGACCCAAATAAATAAAATCATGAATGAAAGAGAGGAGATCACAACTAACACCAAAGAAATACAGACAATTATAAGAACATACTATGAGCTACTCTACGCCAACAAACTGGACAATCTAGAAGAAATGGATGCACTCCTAGAGACATATAAACTACCACAACTGAACCAGGAAGAAACAGAAAGCCTGCACAGACCCATAACCAGTAAGGAGATTGAAGCAGTCATCAAAAGTCTCCAAACAAACAAAAGCCCAGGGCCAGATGGTTTCCTGGGGTAATTCTACCAAACATTTAAAGGAGAACTAATTCCTATTCTCCTGCAACTGTTCCAAAAAATAGAAATGGAAGGAAAACTTCCAAATTCATTTTATGAAGCCAGCATCGCCTTGATCCCAAAACCAGAAAAGGATCCCATCAAAAAAAAGAACTACATGGACGTAACTCGAAGACATTATGCTGAGTGAAATAAGTCAAGCAGAGAGAGTCAATGATCATATGGTTTCACTTATTTGTGGAGCATGACAAATAGCATGGAAGACATGGGGAGTTAGAGAGGAGAAGGGAGTTGGGGTAAATTGGAATGGGAGGTGAATCATGAGAGACTATGGACTCTGAAAAACAATCTGAGGGGTTTGAAGTGGCGGGGGTGGGAGGTTGGGGTACCAGGAGGTGGGTATTATAGAGGGCATGGATTGCATGGAGCACTGGGGGTGGTGAAAAAATAATGAATACTGTTATGCTTAAAATAAATAAATTAATGTTAAAAAAAAAGAGAGAGAGAACTACAGACCAATATCCTTGATGAACACAGATGCAAAAATTCTCACCAAAATATTAGTCAATAGGATTCAACAGTACATTAAAAGGATTATTCACCACGACCAAGTGGGATTTATTCCAGGGCTGCAAGGTTGGTTGAACATCTGCAAATCAATCAATGTGATACAACACATTAATAAAAGAAAGAACAAGAACCATATGATACTCTCAATCAACGCTGAAAAAGCATTTGACAAAGTACAGCATCCCTTCCTGATCAAAACTCTTTTAAGTGTAGGCATAGAGGGCACATACCTCAATATTATCAAAGCCATCTATGAAACACCCACTGCAAATATCATTCTCAATAGAGAAAAATTCAAAGCTTTTCCGCTAGGGTCAGGAACACGGCAGGGATGTCCATTATCACCACCGCTATTCAACATAGTACTAGAAGTCCTAGCCTCAGCAATCAGACAACAAAAGGAAATTAAAGGCATCCAAATTGGCAAAGAAGAAGTTAAACTATCACTCTTCGCAGATGATATGATACTGTATGTGGAAAACTCAAAAGACTCCACTCCAAAACTGCTAGAACTTGTACAGGAATTCAGTAAAGTGTCAGGATATAAAATCAATGCACAGAAATCAGTTGCATTTCTCTACACCAGCAACAAGACAGAAGAAAGAGAACTTAAGGAGTAAATCCCATTTACAATTGCACCCAAAACTATAAAATACCTAGGAATAAACCTAACCAAATAGGCTAAGAATGTATACTCAGAAAACTATAAAGTACACATGAAAGAAATTGAGGGAGACACAAAGAAATGGAAAAATATTCCATGCTCCTGGAGAGGAAGAATAAATATTGTGAAAATGTCTATGCTGCCTAAAGGAACCTACACATTTAATGCAATTCCTATCAAAGTACCATCCATTTGCTTCAAAGAAATGGAACAAATAATTCTAAACTTTATATGGAACCAGAAAAGACCTCAAATAGCCAAAGGAATATTGAAAAAGAAAGCCAAAGTTGGTGGCATCACAATTCCGGACTTCAAGCTCTATTACAAAGCTGTCATCATCAAGACAGCATGGTACTGGCACAAAAACAGACACATAGATCAATGGAACAGAATAGAGAGCCCAGAAATAGACCCTCAACTCTATGGTCAACTAATCTTCAACAAAGCAGGAAAGAATGTCCAATGGAAAAAGGACAACCTCTTCAATAAATGGTGTTGGGAAAATAGGACAGCCACATGCAGAAAAATGAAATTGGACCATTTCCTTATACCACACACAAAAACAGAATCAAAATGGATGAAGGACCTCAATGCGAGAAAAGAATCCATCAGAATCCTTGGAGAGAACACAGATAGCAACCTCTTTGACCTCAGCCACAGCAACATCTTCCTAGGAACATCGCCAAAGGCAAGAGAAACAAGGGCAAAAATGAACTATTGGGACTCTGTCAAGATCAAAGGCTTTTGCACAGCAAAGGAAACAGTTAACAAAACCAAAAGACAACTCACAGAATGGGAGAAGATATTTGCAAACGACATATCAGATAGAGGGCTAGTGTCCAAAATCTATAAAGAACTTAGCAAACTCAACACCCAAAGAACAAATAATCCAATCAAGAAATGGGCAGAAGACATGAACAGACATTTCTGCAAAGAAGACATCCAGATGGCCAACAGACACATGAAAAAGTATTCCATATCACTTGGCATCAGGGAAATACAAATCAAAACCACAATGAGATATCACCTCACACCAGTCAGAATGGCTAAAATTAACAAGTCAGGAAATGACATCTGCTGGTGAGGATACGGACAAAGGGGAACCCTCCTACACTGTTGGTGCGAATGCAAGCTGGTGCAACCACTCTGGAAAACAGCATGGAGGTTCCTCAGAATGTTGAAAGTAGAACTACCCTATAAGTCAGCAATTGTACTACTTGGTACTTACCCTAAAGATACAAACGTAGTGATCCAAAGAGGAACGTGCACCCAAATGTTTATAGCAGAAATGTCTACAACAGCCAAATTATGGAAAGAACCTAGATGTCCATCAACAGATGAATGGATAAAGAAGATGTGGTATATATACACACAATGGAATACTATGCAGCCATCAAAAGAAATGAAATCTTGCCATTTGTGACAACGTGGATGGAACTAGACGGTATCATGCTTAGTGAAATAAGTCAATCGGAGAAAGATAACTATCATATGATCTCCCTGATAGGAGGATGTGGAGATGCAACATGGGGGGTTAAGGGGGTAGGAGAAGACTAAATGAAACAAGATGGCATTGGGAGGGAGAAAAACCATAAGTGACTCTTAATCTCACAAAACAATCTGAGGGTTGCTGGGGGGAGGGGGGTTGGGAGAAGAGGGGTGGGGTTATGGACATTGGGGAGCATATGTGCTATGGTGAGTGCTACAAAGTGTGTAAACCTGGCAATTCACAGACCTGTACCTCTGGGGATAAAAATATATGTTTATAAAAAATAAAAAAGTAAAAAAATAATAATCTTTGACAAAACAGGAAAAAATGTACAGTGGAAAAAAGACAGTCTCTTCAATAAATGGTGCTGGGAAAACTGGACAGCTATATGTAGAAGAATGAAACTCAACCATTCTCTTACACCATACACAACGATAAACTCAAAATGGATAAAAGACCTCAACATGAGACAGGAATCCATCAGAATCCTAGAGGAGAACATAGGCAGTAACCTCTTCGATATCAGCCACAGCAACTTCTTTCAAGATATGTCTCCAAAGGCAAAAGTGAAAATGAACATTTGGGACTTCATCAAAATCAAAAGCTTCTGCACAGCAAAGGAAACAGTCAACAAAACAAAGAGGCAACCCACAGAATGGGAGAAGGTATTTGCAAATGACAGTACAGACAAAAGATTGATATCCAGGAACTATAAAGAACTCTTCAAACTCAACACACACAAAACAGACAATCATATAAAAAATGGGCAGAAGATATGAACAGACACTTCTCCAATGAAGACATAAAAATGGCTATCAGATACATGTAAAAATGTTCATCATCACTAGCCATCAGGGAGATTCAAATTAAAACCACATTGAGATACCACCTTATACCAGTTAGAATGGCCAAAATTAGCAAGACAGGAAACAACATGTGTTGGAGAGGATGTGGAGAAAGGGGAACCCTCTTCCACTGCTGGTGGAAATGCAAGTTGCTGCAGCCACTTTGTAACAGTGTGGACATTCCTCAAAAATTAAAAATAGAGATTCCCTATGATCCTACAGTTGCACTACTGAGTATTTACCCCAAAGATTCAGATGTAATGAAAAGAAGGGCCATCTGTACCCCAATGTTTATAGCAGCAATGGCCACGGTTGCCATACTGTGGAAAGACCAAGATGCCCTTCAACGGACGAATGGATAAGGAAGATGTGGTCCATATACACTATGGAGTATTATGCCTCCATCAGAAAGGATGAATACCCAACTTTTGTAGCAACCTGGACGGGACTCGAAGAGATTATGCTGAGTGAAATCAGTCAAGCAGAGAAAGTCAATTATCATATGGTTTCACTTATTTGTGGAGCATAATAAATATCATGGAGGACAAGGGGAGATGGAGAGGAGAAGGGAGTTGAGGGAAATTGGAAGGGGAGATGAACCATGAGAGACTATGGACTCTGAAAAACAATCTGAGGGTTTTGAAGGGGCGGGGCGTGGGAGGTTGGGGGAACCAGGTGGTGGGTATTAAGAGGGCACGGATTGCATGGAGCACTGGGTGTGGTGCAAAAACAATAATACTGTTACGCTAAAAATAAATAAAAAAATTAAAAGAAAATGAAAGTAAGGGGATGAAGAACTATCTCTTATGTTAATGGATGTCAAAAGAAAGCCAGAATAGCCATACATTTATCAGACAAACTAGATTTTAAAGCAAAGACTGTAACAAGAAGAAGGGTATTATATCAAAATTAAAGGGTCTATCCATCAAGAAGATCTAACAATTATAAATATTTATACCTCCAAATAGAGAGCATGCAAATATTTAAATCAATTAATAACAAAAACACCGAATCTCACTGATAATAATATAATAATAGCTGGGGACATTAACACTCCACTTACAGCAATAGACTGATCACCTAAGAAGAAAATCAACAAGGAAACAATGGTTCTGAATGAAACACTAGACTGATGGGCTAAACAGATATATTCAGAACATTTCATCCTAAAGCAGCAAAATACACAAATTCTTTTCAAGTATACACAGAATATTTTCCAGAACAGATCACACACTGGATCAAAAATCAGGCTTCAACAAGTACAAAAAGATTGAGATCACACCATGCATAGCTTCAGAACACAACACAATGAAACTTGAAGTCAATCACGAGACAAAATTTGGAAAGACAACAAATACATCAAGGTTAAAGAGCATTCTATTAAAGAATGGCTTAGCCAGGAAATTAAAGATGAAATTTAAAAAATGAAAACACGACAGCCCAAAACATTTCAGATGCAGTAAAGGTGGTCCTAAGAGGGAAGTATAATATAGCAATACAGGCCTACCTAAGGAAGGAACAAAATTCTCAAAATAACCTAATCTTATACATAAAGGGGCTAGGAAAGGAACAGCAAATAACTCATAAAGCCAGAAGAAGGGAAATAATAAAGATTAGACCAGAAATAAATATTATTCTGATAAATAAACGTTATACAGATCAATGAAACTAAGAGCTGGTACTTTGAAAGAAGTAATAACATTGATAAACCGTAGCCAGACTTATCAAAAAGAAAAAAGAAAATGACTGAAATAAACAAAATCATGAATGAGGGAGGAGAGATCACAACCAACACAAAAAATATAAATAATTTCAAGAGAGTAATGAAAAATTATATGCCAACACAACATCTAGGAAATTTGGGAAATCTGGAAGACATGAACAAATAATTAGAAACATACAAAATACCAAAACTGAAACAAGAACAATTAGAAAATTTGAACAGACTCATAGCCAGCAAACAAACTGAATCAGCAATCAGAAGTTTCCCAGCAAACAAAATGCAGAGCCAGATGTCTTCCCAGCAGATTTATACCAGATATTTAAAGTAGAGTTAATATATATTCTTCTCAAACCATTCCAAAAAAGCAGAAATGGAAGGAATACTTCCAAACATTCTACAAGGCCAGCATTTCCTTGATTCCAAAACCAGACAAAGACCCCACCAAAAAGGAGAATTACCCGCCAATATTCCTGATGAACATGGATGCAGAAATTCTCAATAAGATGCTAGCAATTCACATCCAGCAGTATATTAAAAGAATTATTCACCACAATCATGTGGGATTTATTTCTAGGCTTCAGGGGTGTTCAACAATAGCAAAACAATCAATGCAATATACCACTTTAATAAAAGAAAGGATAAGAACCATATGATCTTCTCAATAGATGTAGAAAAAGCATTTCACAAAATGCAGAATCAATTTTTGATAAAAACCCTCTACCATGTAGGAATGGGGAAACATACTTCAGTATCATAAAAGCAGTATACAAAAGACCCACAGCCAATATCATCGTCAGTAGGGAAATACTGAGAGCTTTTCCTTTACAGTCAGGAGCAAGATAGAAATGTCCAGTCTCACAATTGCTATTTAACATAGTTACTGGAAGTCAGCCTCAGCAGTCAGAAAACAAAAAGAAATAAAAAGCATTCAAATCGGCAAAGAAGAGTCAAACTTTCACTATTTGCAGAGGACATGACACTCTGTGCAGAAAACCCAAAAGATTCCACCAAAATATTAGTAGAACTAATACATCAATTCAGCAATGACACAGGTTATAAAATCAATGTACAGAAATCTGCTTCATTTCTGTAATCCAATTATGAAGCAGCAGAAAGACAAATAAAGCAATCAGTCCTACTTATAATTGCAACAAAACCCGTAAGATTCCTAGGAATAAACCTAACCAAAGAGGTAAAAAATACCCTGAAAACTACAGAACACTTATGAAAGAAACTGAAAAGGAGAGAAAGAAGTGGAAAAACATTCCATGCTCAAGGACTTGAAGAACAAACATTTTAAAAATGTCTATAGTACTGAAAGCAATCTGCACATTTAAGGCAATCCCTATCAAAACACCACCAGTATTTTTCACAGAGCTAGAACAAATAATCCTAAAATTTGTATGGAAACACAAAACACTCAAAATAGCAAAAGCAATCCTGAAAAAGAAGAGCAAAGCTGGAGACCTCATGATTCCAGACTTTAAACTATATTACAAAGTTGTAGTCATCAAGACAGTATGGTACTGACACAAAAACAGATCTGAAGATCAGTGGAACAGAAAAGAAAACCAAGAAATGGACCAACAACTATATGGTCAATTAATCTTGACAAAGCAAGAATATCCAATGGAAAAAAGTCTCGGGGTGCCTGGGTGGCTCAGTTAGTTGGGTGTCCAACTCTTGATTTTGGCGCAGGTCATGATCTCAGGGTCATGGTATCAAGCCCTGTGTCAGGCTCCATGTGTAGACCCTGCTTAAGATTCTCTCTCTCCTTTTCCCCTTCCCCTTCCTCCCTGCTAGTGTTCCCACTCAAAAAAAAAAAAAAAAAGTCTCTTCAAGAAGTGATGCTGGGAAAACTAGGCAGCCATATGCAGAAGAATGACAGGACTAGTTTCTTACACCATACATAAAAATAAACCCGAAATAAAGACCTAAACCTAAGACAGGAAACCATCAAATTCCTAGAGGAGAACACAGCAGAAACGTCTTTGACCTGGCTGTAGTAACTTATTATCAGACACATCTCCAGAGGCAAGGGAAACAAAAGCAGAAATGAACTACAGGGACTTCCTCAAGATAAAAAACTTCTGCACAGCAAAGGAAACAATCAAGAAAACTAAAATGCAGCCTTCAGAATCAGAGAAGATAGCTGCAAATAACATACCCGATGAAAGTTTAGTATCCAAAATCTATAAAGAAATATTCAACTCAACACCCAAAAAACAAACAACACAGTTAAGAAATGGGCAGAAGACATGAATAAACATGTTTCCAAAGAAGACATACAGATGGCTAACAGGCACATGAAAAGATACTCAACATCACTCATCATCAGGGAAATACAAATCAAAACACAATGAAGTACTACTTCAGACCTGTCAGAATTGCTAACTTTAAGAACACAGGAAACAACAGATGTCGGCAAGGATGTGGAAAAGGTGGAACCATGTTACATTATTGGTGGGAATCCAAACTGATGCAGCCATTCTGGAAAATAGTATGGAGGTTCCTCACCAAATTAAAAACAGAGCTACCCACAACCCAGCAATTGCACTACTAGGAATTTACCTACCAATACCAATACCACTACTAGGTATTAACCCAAAGAATACAAAAGTACAGATTTGGAGGGGTACATGCACCACAATGGTTTTTTTTTTCTTTTCTTTTTTTTTTTTCACCACAATGTTTTTAACAGCATTATCAGTGGCAGTCAAAACATGAAAATAGCCCAAATGTCCATCGATACACACACATACATACACATACACACACATCTCCTTTACATATAATCTATCTAATCTATCTATATCTGCATGGATGCAAGAAAAAAAAAAGAAAATAGAAAAAGAGGGACAAGCCAGGAAACAGACTCTTAACTCCTGAGGACAAACTGATGGTTACCAGAGGGGAGGTTGGTGAGGGATTGGTGAAAGAGCTGTTCGGGATTAAGGAGTATATTTGTTTTGATGAGCACAGGGTGTTCTATGGCAGAGCTGAATCACTGTGTTGTACACCTGAAACTAATACAACACTGTATGCTAACTGTACCAGAATTGAAAATAAATAATAAAAAAGTAAATACTGTAAACCATCATATTAGAAATGAGAGGTGACAGGAGAACACTGTAAAACTCCTACCAGGTTTGTTACTCAGTGACAGGTTTTGTAAAAATTAAAATAGGGGAGAAATTAGAGACTAAACTCTGATTTTAACCTACCTAGTTATATATATTGTATACAGATATTGTATATATAGTGTATATATATTGTATATAGATATACTGTATATATCAGATATCTATATTGTATATAGGTAACCTATATACAATAGAAAGAGCTTGGACTTTGGTATTTGAAAAAGCTAGGCTATGAATACATCTCTAATCCTCATGACTTTGGGCAAGTTACTTAAGCTTCCTGAGTCTCAAGCTGTTCATTGTGCAATGATTATAATTACATATGCAGAAGAGTTGTTTGTTTTGTTTGGCCTTTTGGGTGAGAATTGAATAACACAGGATATATTTATAACTCTTTTTTTTTCCCACAGGGCAGAACCTTTATTGCTGAACATAAAATACCCACCAGGGAGCCCGGCTGGAGTCCTGGGGGTAGTGGGGGGGAGGGGGGAGTTGCATGGCACAGCTGCTCTCACACCCACAGTGGGCCCAGGCCTGGCGCGGAGCCCTGACTGGCCCCCCTCCAGGCTGGAGGTTGGGACGCATCCTGGGTGCTAGGCTGAGGGTGCAGGGTCGGGGTGGGAGGAAGGCGGGTGTGCAGAGGGGCTGGCTGGGCAGGGCCCGGCCCAAGGACTAGGCGTATTTATAACTCTTAATACCACAGTAGGCGCTCTGTAAAGGGCAGATATTATCATTATTTTCTACTTCCTTATCTCTGAGTTGGTCTTATTTCCTTTGCAGTAAAACAATGGGTAGTACCATTCACATTGTACAGACAGATAATCCTGTGTAACCTAGTGACTGCTGAGTTTCTGTGAATACACTCCTAAAATGGTTTTAAACACTGTTACCTTCTCAATGATTACAATAAAACTATGGGAATATTTGCCTAGAAAGTACAACTGTCACTATTTGGTCTCATAAAGTACAAATTGCCAGTATCTAATATTAAAAAAAAGTTATTAGTATTATTATTGGTGTTATTTTATTATTTCATGCTGAATGTTCTCCTAGTAGCTAAACTAAATATAAGTGATGGTGGAAACTAAGACTGATGGGGTAAATAGCACAAGAAATGGAAAGATAATATTTCTTCTATGTAGATATGACTCACACTATAGAACCTAGAAAGGCACACTTTCCGCCACCTAACTGCAAAGCTCACATTTATAAAGTGATATTAAATGCTTCACTCACCCAACCCACCAGTGCTACTTCACACTCCTATATGCAAAGATTGGTATTATGAACAATATGGCAATTAGAAAAAGTCCCAAGTATACCAGTATCTCATAATCTAAAAAGATATATAGACTACAGATATGAGAAAGAAAAAACATTTATAAAGAAAGCACTTACATAAGTTCAAACTATACCTAATAATACTATAAAATTACTTAGGAAAAGAATGAAAATAAAATTGAATTATTTCAAACTAACCTGAGGTGGATTCTGATCTTGTCTTTGTTTCAGAGCTGAGTTCTGCTGGCAAGGAAACTGAGTATTTCAGGCTGTCAG
Organism: Mustela erminea; assembly: GCF_009829155.1. Lineage (NCBI taxonomy): Eukaryota > Metazoa > Chordata > Mammalia > Carnivora > Mustelidae > Mustela > Mustela erminea. Next base: position 71,702,934 of record NC_045635.1, on the reverse strand, counting down.
TTGTTTTTGCAGGTATTTCTAGTGTAGCAGAATTTCCTAGCTGTTTACCAAAAAGATTTTTCCTTCATAAGTAAATCATTTTGCCAAAACAATAAAACATCCTAAAAACGTATAGTATACAAATATACTATGTCCTTCATCTCCTTTCATTTTCTTGACCTCTGTCAGTGACTCCTATTATAAGCCAATCCCTCACCCCAACCAATGAAACTCAATGTCTACCTTTTTGGTCCATTTAAACTCTACCTTAGATTTTTCTTTAGGTTTAAAAAGTGATTCTTCTTTGTTGCTTTTTGTCCGCAATGATTTAACTGCTCCATAAATTTGCTGGCTTACAGTATATGCCTTTTCCCCAGTTACCTAATTAAAACAAGAAATGAATCAAATAAGATGTATTTTTAAAAGTCAAAATAACAAATATCAGAAAAATTATGTCAGGAATTTTATGTGAACACTCAGGTCAGAATCAATAATAAAGATATAAATCTTTAGATCATGTAACAGAAAACCCCATTTTTTTCAATCTTATATGAAAAATCATTTGCCTCATGTAAAAGGCTAAAAAATGTAGAGCTGAGACAACACCAAGAGTGAATCCTAAAGTAAACTATGAATTTGGGTGATGATGTGTCAACGTAGGCTTATCAATTGCAACAAATGTACCATTCTAATGGGGGATGTGGAAAACAGACACGGATAATGGAGGATGCTAAGCATATGTGGGAACGGGATGCACAGGAAATCTCTGTACCTTCTGCTTAATTTTGTTGTGAACCTAAAACTGCTCTTAGAAAAATAAATTCTTAAAAATGTATAGTTTGCATTCCCACTGCAATATGTGAATTTAAAACTATGCCTATTTAACAGAAGTTTGGGAAAGACAGCTTGAGATAATAAACAAAGAAAATAAGATTCTAAGATGCTACAAAGTTAATACTTTTGTTCAAATTTTTATGGTGCTTTCCCCTGTCATAATGTATTAATGCATTTCTCCACAGAATAATATTCTCTTTTGGTAGAAACATAAAATACAAAATGAACTACAAACACACCTAAGCAGAGGCAAGGATGGTGAGTGACTTCCTAAAGCTGCTGTTACTTTCAGATTTCTTTCCCTTTAAAAATCTCCTGATTCCTTCTTTCTATTCTTTCCCCATCCTTTTGTTCCCTATGGCTAAAGTAATTTCAATAGCTATGACTTTTCAAGTTTTAAAGAGGTTTTGGAAGCTTTGCAGCATTATACTTTTTATAAACATGAACTTAAAAATTTTTTAAAACTGACTTTCTTGTTTAAAATAGAATTTTTGAGACGCCTGGGTGGCTCAGTTGGTTAAGCAGCTGCCTTCGGCTCAGGTCATGATCCCAGGGTCCTGGGATAGAGTCCCACATCAGGCTCCTTGCTCGGCAGAGAGCCTGCTTCTCCCTCTGCCTCTGCCTGCCTCTCTGTCTGCCTGTGCTCGCTCGCTCTCTCCCCCTCTGTCTCTGACAAATAAATAAAATCTTTAAAAAAAATAAATAATAAATAAATAAATAAATAAAATAGAATTTTTTTTTGCTAAGTATATACTTACACTTAAGAAAAATAAATCAATCCACTAATATAAAGTCTTCTTCCTCCCCAAAATGTAACTTTGGTCACAGCTGTGTGGCTATCGTCCCTGAGATTTTCCTCTCATATGTGCATTAGATACATACAGACAATATTTTAGAACAAATGGAATGTTGATATCTATTTGGATCTACCAAAAAGGATGAGGTAGATTTTAGATTTATATGCACTGATATGGATTTCCATGATGAACCACTAAATTGAAAAGACAAGATTAGAGAACAGATTATACTCTACAATCTCAATTATGTTTTAAATTAAATTTTATTTTTTATTTTTTTTTAAGATTTTATTTATTTTTTTGACAGACAGAGATCACAAGCAGACAGAGAGGCAGGCAGGGAGAGAGGAGGAAGCAGGCTCCCTGCCAAGGAGAGAGCCAGTCGCGGTCTGGATCCCGGGACCACGACTGGAGCCAAAGGCAGAGGCTTTAACCCAATGAGCCACCGAGGCCCCCCTTAAATTTTAAAATAAACCACACACATATACACTTAGCTTGTTTCCTTTTTCCAAAATACAAATAGGATCACACTATACATATTGATATTTTAAAAACTCAGCAATTTGTCAGAGATGTTTCCATATCAGTTTATATACCTGTAGATCTGCTTCTTTTATAATAGCTACATAGTAAGTATTCACAATGAATATACCACAGTTAGTTTAATAAATTCCCTATGTTGGGGAATATGGGATTTTTTTTTTTGGACAATTATAAGCATGCTGTGATTAGCATTCTTACACATAAAACTGGGACCACACCTCTTTGTGGTGTTTCCTGGATGTGAAATATCTGGATTAAAGATTATATGCATTTTAATTTTTTATAATATTGACACATTGCCTCCATAAAGTCAGCGATATAATGTAGTAATTTATACGCCCAACAAAAATGTTTTACTACCCCATTTACCAGAAGCAGTATTATTATGAGTCTTTTAAATCTTTATCAAAGTGAAAGACTCAAAGCCAATCTCTAAATGATCTTTAAATTTGCATTTATTTGATTGCTGATAAAGTTAAGAATATTTCATTTATTAGGCCATTTATGTTTCTTATTTTGTGGATTGCTTGTGTATTACTGTCTTCATTTTCTTAGAGGACATTTATCTTTTTCCTATCAATTTATAGGAGTTCTTAATATAGAAAGGCCATTATTTATTCCTTTGTTATAGATGTTGCAAATATTTTTCCCAGTTTTGTATTTTCCATTAACTTTGTATATATTATATTGTGATCAGAAGAAATACATTTATTTTGATGTAGTAAAATGCATTAATTTTTTTTTGATGGCTTCTGGATTTTGTTTTAAGAGGGCCTTTTCTATCTCAACATCACTGAAATATTTATCTTCTTTCTTCTAATATTTTTACAGTATTATATTTTATGATCTTTAGTCCACCTGGAATTTATTTTTGCATGATAACTGGTAAAGGTCTAAGATTTTTATCCAGAAAGCTAATTATTCCAACACATGTCTAAAATAACCAATCCATCCTTTCTTTACACACTGATCTGAAATGCCACCTTTACTATACCCTCCCCCTATCCCACAATGTATACAAAGACATACTTGATATATTTGTTTTTGGACGTTCTCTTGGGTTTTTTTTTTGCGGGGGGGGGGGGTCTATTTTATTGTCTATGCTAGCACAGTTACCAGTACATGGTATATGGTCAACACATACTGGTTGAATGAATGTCATACTCCCTACAAATCCAGGAATTCTGTAAGAACCAAATTAAACTTCTAAATTTGGGAATATATGCCATATTCCAATATTCAGTCCTTTCATCTAGAAACTAGATATGTCTCTAAATGTATTTAAAGTTGTAAAAATGCCTTTCAGTAAAGTTTAGTAGTTTTAAATAAATATGTCTTAGAACATTATTTGACAAGTTTATTCCTAGATATTTTATAGTTTTCAAAGACAGATTACTTGAGGTTCTTTATGTAAGTTAATAATGAAAACAGTGTGAGGAAAATCATAAAAAGCAAAAAGTAATCCCATCTTGAAGTACATTTCCAAAATGGTGAATAACTGGAGTGTAACTTCTATTTTTTAAAGACCTTTCTGGACTATCATTTTGTGATTTTTTTTTTATGTCATAGACCTCAGAGGATTTCCTAAAAGTATGGGCCCTTTCCTTAAGAAAAATACCCATATAGCAGACGAGCTCTTACCTGATACCCTCTGAAGAGATTTGTCTGATTAACTAAAGATGTCTTAAAAATGTATAATAAATAATGTTCATAGAATGCTGAGTATTCATCGATAGTAGGTACTCTCAAATATGTCTAAGTATTGTCTTTCACAAGTGATCTGTACACTTACCAAGAATCAGTTGTATTTATTTCTGTCTCTATATCCATTTTACTATAACTTAAAAAATTAAAATATAACATAATAGGATGAAATATGAGTGTGAAAAGAACTGTTGCCTATAGGAAAATTAAGTTAAATGCTTTGTAAAGCCTAAAAAAAATGACTTACCTAAATTAATTAATTAATAATTAATTAAAATAATCACTCAAATTAGAGGTAGGCAAAGTCAATCAACTGTTAAAGGCTGGAAGAAATAATAACAATTTAAGAGGATTCTGCACTCATATTATTTTAAAAATGTTTTCAGTGTTCATTCTATTTTAAGGAGATCTAAACTGAAAACAGCAGAAGACATAAATGGCTAACCATAAGACAGATGTTATGGATCTTCAACTAGGAGACCCATACTCATAGAAAATACATACTTCAAAAGAGAGAAAACCAGACACACATTCGTTATAATTTGAAATAAAATATTTAAGGTCTGTATTCATGATTTTTAAAATCTTTCTACTTTAACATTTTTAATTAATTGGTAACTACTGGTCCCAACAATATCAAATTAGAAGGCATCTATTCTATATATAAAATTTTTCATAGTTTTGGGTGGTAGAGTCACTCTGAAGTTTATCATTGATCTCAGGTTAAGAATCCATGTTATATATATATTAGAATCCATCAGTTATTACACATGACATTGTTTGATGCCAGTCAAAGAAAAAGCAAGGGTCTCTAGGAGTTTCAGAAACAATAAGTATTTAACCATAGAATAACTTTCAGGAAATCATACTAATATCTTTTATCATAGAAATTTTTATTTGAAGTTCAGGAATTCCTTTATTTTCCTTCTGTCAGAGTAAAATTAAGTTTAATACTTTATTCTTAAAATTAAAAAAAAGATGTGGGGCGCCTGGGTGGCTCAGTGGGTTTAAGCCTATGCCTTCAGCTCAGGTCATGATCCTAGGGTCCTGGGATCGAGCCCCACATTGGGTTCTCTGCTCATCAGGGAGCCTGCTTCCTCCTCTCTCTCTGCCTGTCTCTCTGCCTGCTTGTGATCTCTGCCTGTCAAATAAATAAATAAAATCTTTAAAAAAAATTAAGATACATACTACAAAGTTATCCTGTTATTATGAAACTGTAGCTGCCTATTCACCCATCTATCTATCTCTATATACGCATAAAGAAAGGTCTCAACAACATTCTACCAAATGTTAACACTGATATTTTTCTGGATAAAAAAATTCCAGGTGGTTAATTGTTTTGTCTTTCCTATACTTTTCTATAATGCTTAAATCATTTAAGGACAAGTAGTAACGAATTTTATTTAAAAAACATTAAGGCATTACTCTAAACAAACCAAAAGATTCAGTGGCAACATTACACATTGAGAAGAGAAATGGACAGGGAAGCAGGATACCTGAAACTAAATAGAACCCTGGACAAATCAGTCACTGTGAAACTTTCCTGGGCCAGTTTTCTCATCAGTAAATGAGAAAATGAGGAAGATGAATGTAATAAGTGCACAAGTTTCTTTCAGCATGAATAGGATATGAATTTAAGTTGCTAATTCCTATATAAGAAAGATTTATAAAGTTTATCATTTATAAGTTTATCATTTATAAAGTTTATCATTTATAAGTTTATCATTTTGGATCAAGTGTCTCAACTATAACAAGATTTAATGAATAATGCTCTCTTTGCTATAAACTTTTATACATTGATCACTTTACGAACTACTTAGAGCACCATATCCTTGTCATTCTTAAAATACTGAGTAGACAGTTTATATCAATAATTAAGGAGATGTAGTAGTGAGAACACAAGTACAGGAAATTCTTCTGGTAACACTATATAATGCTTCAAGTGTGAGGAAGAAATGTTAAATGTTGGTAATTAAGGAAAGAAGGAAAGGAAGAAAATACCGCATCACCCAAAGCTCTCCTTCTTAATCTAAATATGAATTAGAAGTAATATACTGGCCCAAACTGTTCAAATCATTGGGAGAATGTTTGGATTTGCAGGTAAGCTCACAAGAAAAAGACAAAAAGCTGTTAATACAGACTCATGGAAAATGTTACTTAGTTCTAGGTGGTATCAAAATTGAATTTGTATATGATTTTATTTTTTACCTTCAGAAGCCTCTGTCATCTACCAATTTGCTGATTCTTATACTAATCTAATGAACTGACAGCAGCCAACAGGTATAATTTTCTGTTAATTAAAAACTGATTTTCACATAGTTCAGCAATGGAGTGGCATTTCCCCCCATAAATTCTAATTCAGTATCTCTAAACTGAATCTTAAAAGCAGCATTAATATCACCGAATTATATTTAAACAAATTAATCCAATTTATTTGTGATGATCATGTAATTAATAATGGCATTTACCATCCTGAAATGAATGCGATTTTGCCAAAGTAAGAGCTGATGCTCACTATATTTCTCTGAAAATTAAATGTTGAAGATACTTAGGACATTTAAGTATTGTCACTGTAAGGGTTTAAATAAATATTGAAATGTAGCTATCACTTAAAAGGAACTTACCTTTGCAATTATTACTGACTGAACTGGGTAGCAAACAGTTGCTCCTAAAGTGGCCAGCCCCAGTGGATAAGCAATTTTCTTAAACCTAGAACCTATGAAATTCAAACAAACTATTAAACTCCAAACAGATTCTAGCAGAGACCTGATGGTTTAATAACTTTAATGTTCTCTTTGTTCCTCTTCAAGTCATTACCCTATGTCAATTTGTTCTTTAGATAATAATACTAATCAAAATGGTAGCTAAAATATTTTTAAGGATCACAATACAATGCCTTAGTTGTCATGTCCAATTTTAGAATAACATTCTCAATTTAAAATTGATAATTAGCTACACAAAGGGAATGGATAATTTTCTTCTTTTTAAAAACTAGGTTTTTTTTTTCATGTCCTAAGAAAATCAAAGTTGTAACCACATTTTTTTCAAGTATCTAATCGGGCATAATAATATCAAAAAACTGATCAACTACCATACTTGTGACACCATGTTAAAGGGAAATGGACTCTTACTACATATCCTGTTTTTTTTTTTTAATTTTTTATAAACATGTATTTTTATCCCCAGGGGTACAGGTCTGTGAATCAGCACTCACCAAAGCACATACCCTCCCCAATGTCCATAACCCCACCCCCCCTTCGCCCAACCCCCCTCCCCCCAGCAACCCTCAGTTTGTTTTGTAAGATTAAGAGTCACTTATGGTTTGTCTCCTCCCAATCCCATCTTGTTTCATTGATTCTTCTCCTACCCACTTAAGCCCCCATGTTGCATCACCACTTCCTCATATCAGGGAGATCATATGATAGTTATATATACATATCCTGTTTTGATTAAGTCCTTAGGAACATGAAAGATTGAAGTAACTAATCAGTTAAGGACTTTAAAAGGAATATAACTCCTTCATATCACTGATTTAAAACACAGAATTAATAATTTAATAACTGCAGGTAACGAAATCTTGGAAATGTTGGAAATGTGCTCATTTCCAAAAGAGTATCTAAGAGACATTTTCAAACCTTTTAAAGATTTATTTACTTTAGAGAGAGAAAGCATGAGCAGAGGGAGGGGTAGAGGGAGAAGGAGACAAGCAGACTCCACCTCTCTCCCTCCCCCTAATGTAGGGCTCGATCTTACAACCTTGAGATCATGACCTGACCCAAAATCAAGAGTCAGACATTTAACTGACTGAGCTACCCAGGAGCTCCCAAACTTTTTTTTTCCTTAAAAACAGCAAAATCCTTTTTAAAAAATCTTCCAAATATAATCTCACTAGTAACTTCATACAGCCATAGCTTAGTTCCAACAGACCACTGGTTCAAAACAGTATGTATCCTAAATGCTTGAATGGGTACCTTGGACTCTTATGAACTGGGCATTTAGATGATGGGATTTCTAACTGGGGTAAGTACTTTTACTCTGAAACACCTCTTACGACCCTTATTTTAAAAATGGTACAGCCTAATTGGTATATCAGTAAAAGCTAAGGTGAAAAAAATAACTGGCAATGTTTGCAGGCAATGTTAATGAAAGATAAAAAAGATAGAAACAAGAGCTATTTCTGCGTCTGGTTTACCTATCTGAAGGAGGCCTACAGTCATGTCTACAGGACTGAGCTTTGGTAGAGGTGGGTAGGTAGGCTGCTTCGACCTCTAATTTAGCTTTCCTTTGGTTTTAGACTGGTTTGTGTGGTACTGTGAAAGAGGGTCTAGATTTGTTAAGACATATCATAAGACAGAAAAATCAAACATGTCTTAAGTTGCTCCTTTACTCAGGTCCTGCTCACTATTATTCTAGTATCTATAGTTTGTTTCTTGATTTTACTGACCTAACATCTCGTAATACAAGTTTCCTTGACTTAGTCAAATTCCCCTAACTGTGCTGCTCCTAACCTCAGAAGTAGCATTTTCCCCCTTATATGTCATTTTAAATATTAAAAAAGACTTACATTCATTTTCTCTTTACCTGATATGAAGGGTCAGTTTAACAAAATATAAATTTCATTTGGATTCAATAGCTCTACTCCCATAAGTAGGAAAGGACTCTAGACACAGCCACCAACAAGTTATGTACTATGAAATCACTGAGTGATTTCCCTTTTCTGGACCTCTATATGTAGCTAATGGGGTTAGGCTAAATCAACAGCTTTCAAATATTTTTTGACCATGACTCAGAAAAAATTTACATTATGACCTATGACCTATCTTACACACACACACACACACACACACACACACACACACACACTCCATGGAAACAAAACTTTCACAGTATTTGCCCATATTAAGTACAGAACACTCTGACATTTGCTGTTCTCCTCTATTTTATTTCTTTAATAAAATGTCTCCTGAGATTCACTATGCTTATTTCATTATCTAATAATAGGTTGAGATCTGCAACTTGAAAAACAGTGGGTTAGATTATTCTAGCTCTGAAATTTAGAAACAATGTGAATGACCTAAGAAACATTCTTTTGCAGGTGGATTATGAGTTTCTTACTGAAAATTGATTAGTATGTTCTTCTTTGTGTTTTATATGCTACACAGAGTAAACTTGGTTTTCCATTTTTTTCCTAGTAAGTAATTTATAATATGTATCCACGTGAAAGTTGCACAGAGTGTTAGAATTAAAAATGAGGGCGCCTGGGTGGCTCAGTGGGTTAAGCCGCTGCCTTCGGCTCAGGTCATGATCTCAGGGTCCTGGGATCGAGTCCCGCATCAGGCTCTCTGCTCGGCAGGGAGCCTGCTTCCTCCTCTCTCTCTGCCTGCCTCTCTGCCTACTTGTGTTCTCTGTCAAATAAATAAATAAAAAAATCTTTAAAAAAAAAAAAAAAAAAAAAAGAATTAAAAATGATAAATCAGGAGCCATTATTAGCTATTGGGAGACTGCTAGGTCTATTAGGATGAGATATATGGACCAGAGCTAGAATGTTGGAATGTTCTTATAATTCACCAAGGTTTTATATCCAATTGGGTATACTTGAATTGACACTACTTTAAGGACTAAAGCTGGGCAAACAAACCGTAAGGTATGATATTTGATTCCAGACTGGTTCAGAGCTATGACTTTGAAGCACACATAATTTCGTTTGGGGGCAATGATTGGCAACTGAGTGGTGGACAGAAGATGAATGGAAGGTGATCAAAATGGCTACTGACCAGAGAGCCGTACCAGCTTCAGTGAGGAGGAGAGCCAGGAATGCCTACTGAGAAGAATTTCCATACTCAGAGGTAGAAGATAGGAAAATACAAAATTCTCTATGTGCTAATGAAAGATAGTTATATAATAGTGTGCAGAAAGTGTTCACATAGTAGTTCAAGACTGCCATTATTAGAAATGCTGCTTGTAAAGCTGACTCTTGATTGGCATCTGGGGACTTCACTGGTATATAGTTCCCTACAATGATAGAAAACATTCTCTGAATGATAAGAGTGATGCACTGTGCCTAAACCATTTGTTGAAATAATATGGTTTATGCTACTTTCTTTCCAGTATGGAATTCTGGACATGCTACAGACTGTGTTTAGGTGATCAGCTGCTAATAATAACCTTGACTGCTCAATCTTTAATGAGCCTCCTTGGCCAACAACATCTTACATGTATTGTCATAATTCATTAGAGGAGGAATTAAGTACATCTTATATGACTCCACTGGAAGAGGATCCTTAGAAGCCTGTACCTAGTTTCTTATAAGCTTTGCCCCATTTGCCTTTTCCCTTTTCTTATTTTACATTGCAGTGTTTCACTGTAATAAGGCCTGTGACTATAGGTTGAGTCTTCTAAGTCTTTCCTACTTAACCATCAAACCCGTGGGTGGTCTTGGGGACCCTCTACAAAAGTGGTAGAGTGAGAACGAATGACAAAGTTCATAGAGATACAGGCTAAAAGAGGGAAAAAAGAAATCAAGCTTATCAAGCTTCATGTGCTGAACGAGTTGTCTACTTTCGCAAACCCCATTCTGAGGTGGCTGATGTCAGTTCTAGGAACTCTGGTCAGGATGAAATTATGAGAGAATAAAATATTTTTCTGATACTTGGGCGCCTGGGTGGCTCAGTGGGTTAAGCCGCTGCCTTCGGCTCAGGTCATGATCTCAGGGTCCTGGGATCGAGTCTCGCATCGGGCTCTCTGCTCAGCAGGAAGCCTGCTTCCTCCTCTCTCTCTCTGCCTCTCTGCCTACTTGTAATCTCTCTCTGTCAAATAAATAAATAAAATCTTTTAAAAAAAATATTTTTCTGATACCAGCGTCTCTATCTCAAATCCTAAATATAGTCCCCAGAATATGGATGGTCATCAGAAAGCAGAGAAAACAAGTTTGAGTGGTTAGCACACACTTTCACATTAACATAAAACTACCAAGGTCTTTTTTTTTTTTGATAGCTAGAGACTGAAGACCTTTAAATATTTTTTTTTAATTTTTAAGTTTTATTTATTTATTTGAGAGAGAGAGGGTGAGAGAGAGAGAGAGCATGAGCAGTGGGGAGGGGGAACAGGAGAGGGAGAAGCAGACTCCCTGCTTAGCAGGCAGCCTGATGCAGAGCTCAATCCCAGGACCCCAGGATCATGACCTAAACCAAAGGCAGATGCTTAACCAACTAAGCCACCCAGGCACCCTTGAAAATCTTTTTAAAGGGAGAGAAGAAGACGGCGGCAGAGTAGGAAGACTCTAGGCTCGCCTTATCCCACTAACACAAATAGATAACAATCAAATCATCCTAAATACCCCAGAAATTGTCCTGAAGACTGACAGAGCAACTTCTACAATTAAAGGGAAAGAAAAGGCCACATCAAAGAAGGTGGGAAGTATGGGGATGTGGTTTAGGGGAGAAATGGATCCTAGCAGTTGCAGAGGAGAGGGACCCGTGGTCTAGAGAAGGGTGAGACAGAGAGGAACACACAAGGAAATGGACAAGAAGGTTTCTCTAAAGCCAATGGCTCAGAGAATAAGAGAGGCTGAACTTTGTGAGTTCGATCAACCAGTAGGGTTTAAAACCTGGAGATTTAAAGATCAGCAGGCTTGGCTGGGACAGAGTCTAGAAGGTACTGTCCTGCACCTGGAGAGAAGGCAGGCAAACAACTAGGAGGGCAGAAAGTGTGGAAACAGTGATCTGAAGAGGGTCTGAGGCACAGAGTAGGGAGATTATTCGCACTTCTCAGGGTGCATATCTGAGAGGCAACATTCACAGATACCTCTCCAGGAACAAAGGAGCTGGCCAGCACCATTTCCATCCCCTGCCTTTCAGCATTAGCACACAGCTACTGGCAGAAGGTAGTACAGCACCAACACTACTTGCCTAACTTTTATACACCAATACATTCTTTTCAAGAGCACGTGGAACATTTTCCACAATATATAACATATTGTATTACAAAGCAGGCCTCAAAAATATCACAAGATTGAAGACATCCCATGTACCTCTTCTGACCATAGCACTATGAAACTAGAAGGCAACCAAAAGAAAAAATTTGGAACAACCGCAAATACGCAGAAGTTAAACAATATGCTGCTAAACAATGAATGACCCAATGAGGAAATTTACAAAGAGGGGCACCTAGGTGGCTCAGTGGGTTAAGCCTCTGCCTTTGGCTCAGGTCATGATCGCAGGGTCCTGGGATCGAGCCCCGCATCGGACTCCCTCCTCAGTGGCTTTTTGCACAGCCTGCCTCTCTGTCTGTCAAATAAATAAATTAAATCTTAAAAAAAAATCAGTAATCAAAAACCTCCCAACAAACAAAAGTCCAGGGCCAGATGGCTTCATGGGCAAATTCTACCTAACACGTAAAGAAGAGTTAATACCTATTCTTCTCAAACTATTGCAAAAAATAGAAAAGGAAGGATAACTTCCAAATTCATTCAGGGAGGCCAGCATTACCTTGATACCAAAACCAGATAAAGACCGCAATAAAAAGAGAACTACAGGCCAATATTACTGATGAACATAGATGTAAAAATTCACAATAAAATACTAGCAAACCAAATCCAAAAATATATTAAAGAAATCAGTCACTGCAATCAAGCTGGATTTATTTCTAGGCTGCAAGGGGGGAGTAATGTTTACATATCAAACAACAGGATACACCACATTATTAAAAGGTTAATAAAAGAAAATATAAGAACCTTTCAAAACATGCAAAAAAACCCCCATTTGACAAAATAGAACATTCATTCATGACAAAAACCCTCAAAAAAGTAGGGTTAGAGGGAATATACCTCAATATAATAAAGGTCACATATGATAAAACCATAGCTAATAGCATCCTGAATGGCAATAACTTTGAGCTTTGACTCTATGGTCAGGAACAAGACAATGATACGAACTCTCACTACGATCATTAAACACAGTACTGGAAGTTTTAGCCACACCAGTAAGGCAACAAAAGGAAATAAAAGGCATTTGAAATGGCAAGGAAGGAGTAAAACTTTCATTATTTGCAGGTAACACAGCAATACATATATATAGAAAACCTGAAAGCCTCCACAAAAAACTGCTAGAACTAATAGGCAAATTTAGTAAAGTTGCAGGTACAAAATCAATATACAGAATTCTGTGCATCTGCACCAATAATGACACAGAAGAAAGAGAAATTGAGGAATAAATGCTACTCGTAAATGCACCAAAGACAGTAAGATAACCAGAAATATTTTTTCACATGTCTGATGGTCATTTGTATGTCTTCTTTGAAGAAATGCCTGTTCATGACTTCTGCCCATTTCTTGATTGGATTATTGTCTCCATGTTGAGTTTGATAAACTCTTTATAAATTATGGATACCAGCCCTTTAACTGATAAGACATTAGCAAACATCTTCTCCTATTCTGTTGGCTGTCTTTTAGTTTTGTTGATTGTCTCTTTTGCTGTGCAAAAAGCCTTTTATCTTGATGAAGTACCAATAGTTGATTTTTGCCTTTGTTTCCCTTGCCTTTGGAGGTGTGTCCACCAAAAAGTTGTGGTAGACAAGGTCAAAGAGGTTGCTACAGGTGTTCTCCTCTAGGATTTTGATGGAGCCAGTCTCACAATTAAATATTTCATCATTTTGAGTTTATTTTTGTGTATGGTATAAGAAAATGGTCCCATTTCATTCTTCTAAATGTGGTTGTCCAATTTTCCCAACACCATTTATGGAAGAGACTGTCCTTTTTTCCATTGGATATTGTTTCCTGCTTTGTTAAAGATTGGTTGACCATAGAGCTAAGGGTCCATTTCTGGGTTCTCTATTCTGTTCCACTGATCTATGTGTCTGTTTTTGTGCCATACCATCTTGATGACTACAACTTTGTAATAGAGCCTGAAGTCCAAAAATGTGATGCTACGAGCTTTAGCTTTCTTTTTCAACATTCCTCTGGCTATTCAGGGTCATTTCTGGCTCCATACAAATTTTAGGATTATTTGTTCCAGCTCTGTGAAAAAAGTTGATAGTATTTTGGTAGGGACTGCACTGAATGTACTGATTGCTTGAGGTAGCACATACATTCTAACAATATCCTCAATTTCTTTCATGAGTACTTTATAGTTTTCTGAGTACAGATCCTTTGCCTCTTTGGTTAGGTTTATTCCTAGGTATCTTATGGTTTTTAGTGCAATTGCAAATGGGATCAACTCCTTAATTTCTCTTTCTTCTATCTCTTTGTTAGTGTATAGAAATGCCACTGATTTCTGTGCATTGATTTTTTATCCTGCCACTTTGCTGAATTCCTGTATGAGTTCTAGCAATTCTGGGGTGGAGTCTCTTGGGTTTTCCACATAGTGTATCATGTTATTGTGAAAAAATGCTCAATATCACTGGGCACTGAGGAAATACAAATCAAAACCACAATGAGACACCACCTTACACCAGTTGGAATGGCTAAAATAAACAACTCAGGAAACAACAGATGTTGGCAAGGATGTGGAAAAAGGGAAACCTTCTTATACTATTGGTAGGAATGCAAGCTGGTGCAGCTACTCTGGAAAACACTAAGGAGGTTCCTCAAAAAGTTGAAAATAGAGCTATCCTAAAACCCAGCAACTACACTACTAGGTATCTACACCAAAGATACAAATGCAGTGATTCGAAGGATCACCTGCACTCCAATGTTCATAGCACCTATGTCCTCAGTAGACAAACTATGGAAAGAGACCATATGTTCATCAATAGAAGAATGGATAAAGAAGAGGTGGTATATATATACACAATGGAATACTACTCAGCCAATAGAAAAGAAATGCCATTTCCCATTTGCAACAGCGTGGATGGAACTAGAGGGTATTATACTAAGCGAAATAAGTCAACCAGAGAAAGACAATTATCATATGATCTCACTCCTATGTGGAATTTAAGAAACAAAATAGAGGACCACAGGGGAAGGAAGGGAAAGATAAAACAAGATGAAATCAGAGAGGGGGACAAGCCATAAGAGACTCTTAATCATAGGAAATAAACTGAAGGTGCTGGAGGGGTGGGGTTGGGGATGGGGTAGCTGGGTGATGGATATTAAGGAGGGCATGCTATGTAATGAGCACTGGGAGTTATATAAGACTGATGAATCACTGAACTTTACCTCTGAAACTAATAATATACTATATGTTAATTAATTGAATTTAAATTTAAAAATATAATTAAAAAAAGTAAGATATCTAGGAAGAAATCTAACCAAAGAGGCAAAAGACCTTACTCTGAAAACTATAAAACACTGCTGAAAGAAATTAAAGATGACAGAAGGAAATAGGAAGGCATTCCATGTTCATGGGCTAAAAGAATAAATATTGTTAAAATGTCTATACTACCCAAAGCAATGTACACACTTAATGCAATCCCTATCAAAATGCCAACAGCATTTTTCACAGAACTAGAACAAAACATCTTAAAATTTGCATGGAACCACAAAATACCCTGAATAACCAAAGCAGTAAAAAAGGTAAAGCAAAGTTGGAGGCCTCACAATTCCAAACTTCAAGTTATCAAGCTGTAGTGATCAACACAGTATTGACATAAAATGGATACACAGATTAATGGAAGTGAATGGAAACGAACCTAGAAGTATATGGTCAATTAATATTGAAGAAAGAACAAATACAGTAGGAAAAGACAGTATTTTCAACAAATGGTGTTGGGAAAACTCTACAGGAATATGCAAGAGAACAAAACTGAACCACTTCCTTACACCATACACAAAAATAAACTGTAAATGGAGCTAAGACCTAATTGTGAGACAGGAAACCAAGAAAATTCTAGAAGAGAACACAGGCAGTAACTTCTTTGACATTGGCCATAGAAACTTCTTTCTAGATATGTCTCCTGAGGCAAGGGAAACAATGGCAAAAATAAACTATTAAGACTTAATCAAAATAAAAAGCTTCTGCACAGTGAAGGAAACAACCAACAAAACTGAAAGGCAGCCTACGGGATGGGAAAAAAATATCTACAAATGACATATCTGATAAAGGGTTATTATTCAAAATATATAAACAACCTATAAAACTAAACAATAAACAAACAATCCAGTTAAAAAGTAGGCAGAAGACATGACTAGGTATTTTTTCATGAAGACATACAGATGGCCAACAGACACTTGAATAGATGTTTGGTATCACTCATCATCAGGGAAATACAAATCAAAACTACAACACCTTTCAGAATAGTTAAAATTAATAACATAAGAAACAAGAGTAAGTGATAGATGTGGAGAGGAATCCTCTTGCACTGCTGGTGGTAATGAAAGCTGGTGCAGCCTTTTGGAAAACAGTATGGAATTTCTTCAAATAGTTAAAAATAGAACTATGAACCAACAACTGTACTTCTAGGAATTTATTCAAGGAATACAAAAATAGTAATTCATAGGGATACATGCATCCCAATGTTACAGCAGCATTATATACAGTAGTCAAATTATGGAAACAGTTCAAGTATCCATTGCCTGATAAATGGATCATTGGATGAAGGAGAGAAGTCAGATAGATATCAATCACAGAGTTTAACTCAACCTTAAAAAAGAATGAAATCTTCCCATTTTCAAGGACATGGATGGAATTGGAGAGTATTATGCTTAGGGAAATAAGTTAGAGAAAGACAAATACCATGTGATTTCACTCATATGTGGAATTTAAGAATCAAAATGAATGAGCAAAGGGAAAAAAAGAGTGTCATATCAAGAAACAACCTCTTAACTATAAAGAACAAACTGACTATTATCAGAGGGGAGGTAAGTGGGCCATGGGTTAAATAGACGATGGGGATTAAGAAGTTCATTTGTTGTACTGAGAGCTGGGTGTTGTATGAAACTGTTGAATCACTAAATTGTACACCTGAAACTAATATTATACTGTATGTTATCTAACTGGAATTTAAATTTAAAAAACCTTTTAAAAAATAAAGTTATCTAAAAGATGACAAAATGATAAATTATAATTTTAATAGGAACAGCTATATATTTTTGAATTTTATTTTAAATATCATACAGAAAATTGATCTATACTTCTATCAATTTTAATACATGTATAGAGTGATGTAACCACCAGTACATTCAGATATGGAACAGTTCTATCACTGTTAAAAAAAAAAAAATCTCGGGGCGCCTGGGTGGCTCAGTGGGTTAAAGCTTCTGCCTTCGGCTCAGGTCATGATCCCAGCGTCCTGGGATCGAGCCCCACATCCAGCTCTCTGCTCAGCAGGGAGCCTGATTCCTCCTGTCTCTCTGTCTGCCTCTCTGCCTACTTGTGATCTCCGTCTGTCAAATACAAAAAAGAAAATCTTTAAAAAAAAAAAAAGAAAGAAAAAAAATCTTATGTTACCTCCTTATAGTCAGTCACACCTTCCCATACCTAACTCCTGGGAACTACTGATATTTTGTTGTTGTTGTTGTTAGTATAGTTTTGTCTTTTTGAGAAAGTTGTATGAATAAAATCACAGCACATATAACTTTTTTAGACTGGCTTCTTTATGTCAGATTCATCAAGACTGCTGCATGTGTCAATGGTTTATTCATTTTATTCATGAGTCTAATTCCTTTGGATGTGCCACAGTTTAGTTTACCCTTGAAAGACATTTAAGTTGTTTCCAGCTTTTGGTAATTATTAATAGAATTACTATAAACATTTAGGTACAGATTTTTCATTTTTCCAGGGTAAATACCCAGAAGTGTGATTACTTGGTCTCATGATAAGAGCATGTTTAACTTTCTAAGAGAAACTTGGGGTGCCTGGGTGACTCAGTCATTAAGCAACTGCCTTCGGCTCGGGTCATGATCCCAGGGTTCTGGGATCAAACCCCACATCGGGCTTCCCACTCAGCAGGAAGCCTGTTTCTCCATCTTCCACTCCCCCGCTTATGTTTCCTCTCTCACTGTGTCTGTCGCTGTCAAATAAATAAATAAAACCTTTTTTTAATTTTTTATTTTTTATAAACATTTATTTTTATCCCCAGGGGTACAGGTCTGTGAATCACCAGGTTTACACACTTCACAGCACTCACCAAAGCACATACCCTCCCCAATGTCCATAACCCCACCCCCTTCTCCCAACCCCCCTCCCCCCAGCAACCCTCAGTTTGTTTTGTGAGATTAAGAGTCACTTATGGTTTGTCTCCCTCCCAATCCCATCTTGTTTCATTGATTCTTCTCCTACCCACTTAAGCCCCCATGTTGCATCACCACTTCCTCATATCAGGGAGATCATATGATAGTTGTCTTTCTCTGCTTGACTTATTTCGCTAAGCATGATACGCTCTAGTTCCATCCATGTTGTCGCAAATGGCAAGATTTCATTTCTTTAAATAAAACCTTTTAAAAAAGAGAAATTGTCAAACTGTTTTCTTGAATGGGGGTACCATTTTGTACTCCCACCAGCAGTGTATGAGTTTCAGTTGCTCTACATTCTTGACTATACTCGGTATGGTGAGTCTTTTTAATTTTAGACATTCTAATATTGTCACTGTGGCTTTCATTTGCATTTACCTAATAGCTAATGATGTTAAACATCTTGAAATAGCTATATTTTTTAAAGTACAGTCTTTATAAAAGTAAACATGTTGTAACGTAGACTCTAAAAATTTTCACAGTACCCTATCCTAACACTATTCAATAAAGACCATGAGGTTTTCCCATGACAGTAAAATTCAGAATATAAAGGAAGTGAAAGAAAAAATTATTTTTTTAAACCCTACCTTTTCTTGCTGAAACCAAGCCAGCCAATGCTGAAACTGTAATCACTCCAAGTTTTGGGAGAAAATCTTGAGGTGGATTCTTCAGGTAAATATATGCATCTATTAAGAAGTAAGTTAAAAACTAATATAAATGACTTATAATAATGACTAATATAAATGACTTAGGCATTCTAAATATGATGTATAAATGCTAAAGAGATTTGCCAAGATAGTAGAAGATGGTAAACACTCTTCAAAAAAAGCTACAAAAATAATGATTTGAGCAACAAATGAAAAAGCTAGTTAAAACAGTTATTTGCTACAAAATAAAATCTTCCTTCCATAGCTGACTTACTGTTTTCTTAATACAGGCAATTATTACTCTTTAATGAAATATGATGCTAGAGTTCACACCTTTGCATGAATTATTATAAAGTAATTGCTTGTTTATGTAGTATTTATCTCTCTAATGGAAATGCTTCTGGACTTACCTGTTCAAAGTTTGACAGGATCCAGTAGGAATAGAAATATTTTATTTTTATTATAGGAACTTTATAGGAACTATTATAGTTCTATTATAGGAACTATTATAGGAACTTTTCTATATTATAGGAACTTTGAATAATTAACTAGGGATACATGTAGCTTGTAGACATTGCTTGCCAATACTCCCCAATACCCAGAGCAGCCAATGCTTTTGGTTAAAACCAATGATCAGGATAAGTGAGCCTAGACCAAAAGTAGATGAAGAGTGGGCACAAGCCTAGATGTTTTGGCTTTTTATATAATTAAATTATTTGTTTCCATGCAACCCAAAAAATAGACTCTTAATCACATTTAATTATTTAATAGTAATCACTTGTTTAATTATATTCCTCAAGACTGATGAGGAATATAATTTGGAATTAATTCCTATATACCTTAAGTAATAATACCTTTACATGTCATCAATATCATGGAGATATTTAAAATTTTAGCTGATCTTTCTGTCTCCCATACACATTTATTTGAACAACTGGCTTAGGCTAAGAATATTAGGAAGATATATCTACTGTCAAATACCATTATCAAATTAAATAATCAAATAAAATTGCTTTCCAACATTAGCTCAAATATTCTAATGACTGGTATTAGTGTTTCCTAGCAACGGATGCCAAAATTCTATGTATTTTAACAGCAAACAGCACCTATTTAAACTAATTCATAACAACGTGGACATGTTTCTATTTTATGCTTTGAGCATATAATATGAGCTTTGCAGCTAAACAGACCTCAGTTTGAGTCCAGGCGCTGCCACTTACTATCTATGTGACCTTGGCAACCTACTTTATCTTTTTAAACCTCAGTTGTCTTATCTGTAAAAAATGGATAATCACAGGGGCACCTGGTTGGCTCAGTTGGTTGGGTATCCAACTCTTGACTTCAGCTTGGGTCATGACCTCACAGTCATGAGATGGAGGCCCATGTTGGGCTCTGTGCTCAGCATGAAGTCTGCTTGTCCCTCTTCCTCCACCTCTCCTGGCTTGTGCTCATACCCACCCTCACACTCTCTCTCAAATAAATAAATAAAATCTTGTAAAAAGGGGAATAATTACAATACCAACACTCATAGAATTGGTATAGAAATTAAATTAGATAAATTGTATAAAATGCTTATCATAGTGCCTTAGCATATAATTGCTTAATAAATGACAGTTACTATTACTCTCATATTCTCATAAAGTTCTATAGAGTATCTTCTCAATTGGTAAAACATGATAATGAATAACTTACCGCCTTTATTTTTCTCACATTTAAACCTTGCAAGTTAACAAGAAACAGAACATTTCTGTTTTTTTCTGTTATTCTATAACTTCTCTTTTTTTCCAATTATATTTGATTTTATTTTTTCAGTGTTCCAAGATTCATTGTTTATGCCCCATACCCAGTGCTCCATGCAATACGTGCCCTCCTTAACATTTCTAATTATGGATGGTTCACTCACCTACCTTTTCCAAATTGTACTGTATCCATTATCCCATTTTTCATAAACACATAAACACCCTAAGCAAAAAGAAAAAAAAGGACATCTGCATTTTTGAAGATGTTGATAATTAAATCATATAGTCCATATCTCTGAGACCATATTAAAATGTTGACTTAGCATCGTATTCAAATCTAACTCTAATTTTCCTATTTATTCACATGAGAATACTTGTTGAATTAGCTTCATGCCCTGATTTTCATTCTGTTTAACATGGATAATACTTGTTTACTATTTTCCTCATATAAAGAAGTAATGCCTATAAAGTAGTCAGAGCATCTCACAGATAATTTATTGCAGAAATACAAAGACTTATCATCTTATTTTAAAAAGCCTTGGAAAAATGAATTGAATTTAAATAAATCATGGATAGAGGTATATTTCAGCTTAGAAGCAACATCTGATTAATACATATGTGGTAGCAACGACATAATGATTTGTAAAGAAAGTAATAAGAACAAACTTAAAGAAAGTACTTCATCTTCTCCTTTTTTAAAAGTGTGCATCAGAATGGGAAAAAATCTAAATAAGACATTTATTTCAGGATAGAAATCATCCTACAAAGACTAGTGTTTATATTATTTTTACATAGGAATATAAATTCTCTACAAATTAAGATCATTAACTCACTGAAGTGATTAAAGTTTTAAATCAAATTTGCTCTTTTACCTATTTCTAACTAATTCATTTTAATGCAAGGAATTTGGTTACACTCATTTACCGAGTGGTAGGTACTACCTCAATTATATCTGCCTTCAAAAATGAAGGCAGAGACTCTGGAAAACAGCATGGAGGTTCCTCAAAATGTTGAAAATAGAACTGCCCTATGACCCAGCAATTGCACTATTGGGTATTTACCCTAAAGATACAAACGTAGTGATCCAAAGGGGCACGTGCACCTGAATGTTTATAGCAGCAATGTCCACAATAGCCAAACTATGGAAAGAACCTAGATGTCCATCAACAGATGAATGGATCAAGAAGATGTGGTATATATACACAGTGGAATACTATGCAGCCATCAAAAGAAATGAAATCTTGCCATTTGCGACAACATGGATGGAACTAGAGCGTATCATGCTTAGTGAAATAAGTCAAGCAGAGAAAGACAACTATCATATGATCTCCCTGATATGAGGAAGTGGTGATGCAACATGGGGGCTTAAGTCGGTAGGAGAAGAATCAATGAAACAAGATGGGATTGGGAGGGAGACAAACCATAAGTGACTCTTAATCTCACAAAACAAACTGAGGGTTGCTGGGGGGAGGGGGTTTTGGAGAAGGGGGTGGGATTATGGACATTGGGGAGGGTATGTGCTTTGGTGAGTGCTGTGAAGTGTGTAAACCTGGGGATTCACAGACCTGTACCCCTGGGGATAAAAATATATGTTTATAAAAAATAAAAAATTAAAAAAAAAATGAAGGCAGAGGATGATTTACCCAGAGTAATTGCCCATAGTCATGCTGTACTCTATTGAAGAAACCAGAAAATACAACTGAAATATACGGTCTCCATCTCTGAACTAGCTGCTATGAAACCATAGGATAAAAAGAACAAAAACATTTTTCAAAGCAAAGAACAGAGAAATAATTTCATTACACAGGAAACAAAGAAGTCATTATTATCATGATATCTCCGTAATAGTAACCTTATCACAGATATTTTCATGGTGATCAGAGATCAGAGATCAGAGATGTAGAGGTTCATCCCTTCATCGTGGTTTCAAGCTGTACAAACCAGCACAGACCTTAACTGTCAAAGTTACTTCTCCCTAAAGACTCTCTCAAGAAGACCTCACCTTTAAAGTTATAATACCTATTGACTGGCTGACTGAAAATCATGTAACTGTTGAGGAAAAAACCTAGTCACTCCTTTTGGGAAGTCTTCCTTAGCTTGTTTAGGAAATCACTTTTACCACTGTGGGTCACTGCTACCTAAATTTCAAAACACTAAGGAGAAGAAGAAGAACTGAATTTGGCCTGCAAGATTCTAAGTTTAACGCAGAATGCAACTTGAGTCAGAAGTAGTTTTTTAAAGAATAGATTATGTTTTTAGGGGAAAATTAGAGAGAAAAAGTTGTTTACACTAAGATGAAATGCATTCAAAGTGCCTTCTTCCACCTATTCACTTTAGCATATTAAGAGAATAAAAGTTCTTTTAGTCTTAAATTGGGTGATAGTTAACAACAGCAATTTAAGGATCTCTCAGAACAATTTACCTCACTGAAAACAAATTTGAGAACACCATGGAAAATTAGGTCTCAGGAGACTTAAGTATGAATCATCTGGCTATTGGTATATAGTATTAGGGGCATGATTCAAACCCTTATTAGTTAATACACTTTCCTCTGAGATCAAACTATTAAAAGTGTATAATATAACTAATATTATTAGAGTTGTCTGACAGATACAAATTTAAAAAAAAACCAGTATTCATCAGATATTTTAAATATCACCTGGAATGACCAGAGTTCATATTTAGTGTTTCATAAAACCATTAGAATCTTTAAAAAAAAAGAATGTATTAGAAACAAAAAAGAACAAGGGTTCACAATTTGATAGGTTGTATCTGAAAAAAAAAGTTGTGCAGTTATTAGGTCAGAATGATGAAAACATGGTACCAACATTATCATTATGACACTGACATTGGATATGTTGATGCCAACACAACTGTGTTGATGTGAGGATAATGTAACATCAATATTTTATCCTTACTCCATCACTCTGCTGCTAGATAATGCTGACTAAAGGCTAAGTATTTTTTTAAGGATTTTATTTATTTATTTGACAGAAATCACAAGTAGGTAGAAGCAGGTAGAGAGAGAGAGAGAGAGAGAGAAGCAGGCTCCCTGCTGAGCAGAGAGCCCGATGTGGGGCTCAATCCCAGAACCCTGGGATCATGACCTGAGCTGAAGGCAGAGGCTTTAACCCATTGAGCCATCCAGGCACCCAAGGCTAAGTATTAAAGTAAGATGAATTTCATTTTTCCCAATAGCTGACTATATTCAGAATGGTCTTATAAACTATATCCAACAAGTTAACATTTTGCTTAGCCAAGTAAGAAAAGATTAAGAAATAATTTCAGAACTTCTTGTAAATAGCCAAACAATTGTACATGAAAAATAACATAAATGCTTGATGAACTATCTTAATACATGCAGTAGTGATATAGTAGATTAAATATGGCCACAAATTCTTGGCTGCTACTCATATTGAGAGGTGATATCTAATTCCACTCCCTTTAAAACTGGGGTGGCCTTTGTGATCTAACAATAGAATGCTATAAAACTAACTTTCTTGGACATCTGATGATAAATAAGAAGCTTAGTAAATTCTGCCAAGGGCCTCTTTGTAAGAGCCCTGAACTGCCTGTGTAAGTTATCTGACTGCTCAGATCACAAGGCTTGACAGGCCACAATATTTGCTTTACACAACATTCCTAGCTGAGCCCAGCCTTCTAGCTATCTGTGACAAGGTACTAAAGATGAGAATAGACTGTCTTAGGGCCTCTAGATCAACCCATTCACCTGATGAATGTCACTGAGTAACCTCTGCCAATACCAAATGCAACAGAATAATTACCTGTCTGAAAAAATCAGAAACCTCCAACGTTAAACCACTATTAGTACTCACTTACCTTGCACCAGCCAATATAATGACCAGTTGTACTGCGGATGGATGCAAAGCCCCTTTGTAAATGACCAGGCTGCTCTTCAACATATTTAGACTGCAGAGGTGGTGCAGTATATATGGGAAGCTAGAGGCAAAAAAAAAAAAATTCATGTCAAAAATGTAAAACAGCTGGACTTCTTTTTCAGGAGTATAGCAGAAGTCATCGACCTTCATGCTAAAAGCAACTAAAAATGCTGATAAAATATATTTAAAAATATCTTAAATGGGAGGAATGATCCAGGAAGCTGTTTATAAAGACTTTTCAGAAACTTAGATTAAAAAACAACAGAAATGCAGAGATAAACAATATAGCCAGCTTTTACCTTGTCACCATTTGCTTTAAAATAGATGGTTCATAGAACATGGAATCATGAACAAAACCTAGAAAAAGCAATCTACAGATAAAATACCATCCCTATCAAAATACTAATAGCATTTTTTTACTGAACTAGAACAAACTATCCTAAAATTTGTGTGGAACCACAAGACTGCAAATAGCTAAAGCAATTTTAATAAAGATAACTAAAACTGTGGAGGTATCACAATCCAGATTTCAAGTTATATTACAAAGCTCTAGTAATCAAAACGGAGTAGTACTGGCAGAAAACTGGACACATAAATCAATGGAACACACAGGAAATCCAGAAATAAGACCAAAAATCATACAGTCAATTAATTTCCAACCAAAGAGGCAAGAATATGCAATGGGAAAAAGGACAGTTTCTTCAACAAATGGTGTTGGGAAAACTGGACAACCATACACAAAAGAATGAAACTGGACCACCTTCTTACACCATACACAAAAATGAATTAAAAGTGAATTAAAAACCTAAATGTGAAACCATAAAAATCCTAGAAGAGAACAGAGGCAGTAACTACTCTGACATTAGCTGCAGCAACATCTTTCTAGATATGCCTCCTGAGGTAAGGGAAATAAAAGCAAAAATAAATTTTGGGGGCTAATCAAAATAAAAGGCTTTTGCACAAAAAAGGAGACCATCAATACAACTGCAAACTGTTGAATGGGAAAAGATATTATATCTGATAAAGTGTTAGTATCTAAAATATATACAAAAAACTTATAAAAATCAATACCCAAAAAACAAATTATCCCTTTGAAAAATGGGCGTAAGATATGAACAGACATCTCTCCAAAGAAGACATACAGATGGCCAACAGACTTAAAAAAAAAAGAGGTTCAGTATAACTCATCATCAAAAAAATGCAAATCAAAACCCCAATGAGCTATCAACTCAACAGCTGTCAGAATGGCTAAAATAAAAAATGTAAGAGACACAAGTGTTGTTGAGGATGTGGAAAAGAAGGAACTCTTGTGAACTGTTGGTGGGAATGAAAATTGGTGTAGCTACTGTGGAAAACAGTCTGAAGTTCCCTCTATAATTCTGTAACTGCACTACTGGGTACTTACCCAAAAATACAGTAACACTAATTCAAAGAGATACATATACCCTTATGTTTATCGCAGCATTGTTTACAACAGCCACATTGTGGAAGTAACCCATATGTCCATGGACAGATGAATGGATAAAGAAGATGTGATATACATACACACACACACAGAGGACTATTATTTAGTCATAAAAAGAATGCAATCTTGCCATCTGCAAGGATATGGAAGGAATTAGTATAATGCTAAGTGAAATAAGTTGGTCAGAGAAAGACAACATGATGTTAATCGTACGTGGAATGAAAGAGAAGGAATGAGCAAAGGAAAACAAAAGACAAAAAAAAAAAAACCAGTCTCTTAAACAATAGATAACAAACTGATAGTTATCAGATAAGAGGTGGGTGGGCAGATGAGTAAAATAGGTCATGGAGATTAAATATTACACTTACAATGAGCACTTGAGCAATGTATAGAATTGTTGAACCAGTATATTGTATACTGGAAATGAATATAACAGCATATGTTAACTATACTAGAATTAAAATTAAAAAGTTGATAGAAAAAGAACTCAATTGACAAGTTAGACTAGATATAGCTATTGAAAGACTTAGTGAACTGGTCAATCTGAAGAAATTATGCAAAGAAATTTAAGAAATGAAAGAAATGTTTAAGATAGAATGAAAAGAGAGGAGCAGAGAAAATATCTAAATAGAATGGCCAAGATTTTTCCAGGACTAAACTAAACACTGGGGAGATTCAGAAATCCAACATATCCCTAGAAGGATAAAGGAAAAAATAAACCACAATTAGATATACAATAGTAAAACTCTGTAATGCCAATGACAGAAAAAGAATCTTTAAAAAAAAAAAAAAGCCAGAGAATAGATTACCTTCACAGGAATAAATATTAAATAAAATTTCGACTTCTCAATAACAACACTGCACAAGATAATATCTTCAATGTGCCAAGAGGAAGTAACACAACTGGGAATTATATACTCAATAAAATTAAGGGGTTTTTTTGTTTCAAAAATGAGGGGGTAGCAAGAATACATTCATACAGATAAAACCCAAGATACTCTGCAACCAAATAACTCTCATTAGGCAGTTTATTTATTTACTTAGTTGATCATACTTACTTACTAGATCACCAGTTTATTATTAAGGCTATAACTAAGAAACAGCTAAATGGAAGAGGTGCATAGGTCAAGGCATGGGGAAAGGGAATGTAGCTTCCATGCCCTCTCCAGGTACACCATCCTCCCCACATATCCATGTGTTCAATGTGGAAGCTCTTCAAACTGCATCTTTTTGGATTTTTTTTAAAGATTTATTTATCTCAGAAGGGGAGAGAGAGAAAGAGCACATGAGCAGGGGGAGAGGCAGAGGAAGATGGAGAGAAGTAAACTATCCACTGAGTGTGGAGCCCAATGCAGGACTCAATCTCAGGACTCATGAGATCATGACCTGAACTGAAATCAAGAGTCAGATACAACTGACTGAGCCACTGAGGTGTCCTTCCTTTTTGTTTTTTGTTTCTTTTTCAAATGTACTGTTCAATAATTTACCAGTTGCATAAAACACCCACTGCTCAACATATTATGTGCCCTCCTTAATGCCTATCACCTAATTACCTCATCCCCCAATTGCCTCATCCCCCAATTACCTCCCCTCCAGCAAACTTCAGTTTCTTACTCTCATGGTTTTTCTCCCTCTCTGATGACTTCCCATTCTGTTTTCCCTCCATTCCCCTGTGGTCTGCTGCCCCATTTCTTATATTTGACATATAAATGAAGCCAAATGATAATTATCTTTCTCTCATTGACTTATTTTGCTCAACATAATATCCTCCAGTTCCATCCATGTCAATGTAAATGGTAAGTATTCATCCTTTCTGATGGCTGAGTAATACTCCTTTGCATATATAAACCACATCTTCTATATGGACATCTCAGCTCTTTCTACACTTTGACTATTGTGGACATTGGGGCTATGAACATTAGGGTGTAGGTGCCCCCTTTGATTCACCATGTTTCTATCTCTGAGGTAAATACCTAGTAGTACAATTCCTGGGTCAAAGGGTAGCCCTATTTTTAACTCTTTGAGGAACCTCCATACTGTCTTCCAGAGTGGCTGTTACCAGCTTGCATTCTTACCAACAGTGTAAAAGGGTTCCCCATTCTCCACATTCTCGCCATCATATATTGTTTCCTGAATTGTTTATTTCAGCCATTCTGACTGGTGTGAGGTGGGATCTCATTGTGGTTTTGATTTGTATTTCCCTGATGATGAATGATGTTGAGCATTTTTTCATGTGCCTGTTAGCCATCTGTATGTCTTTTTTGGAGAAGTATCTGCTTATGTCTTTTGCCCATTTTTTAAATGGATTACTTGATTTTGGGGGTGTTGAGTCTGTTAAGTTCTTTTTAGATCTTGGATACAAGACCTTTATGTGATTCATTGTTTCCTTATAATACCCAGTGCTCCATGTAATACATGCCCTCCTTAATACCCATCACCAGGCTCACCCATCTCCCCATCGCCCTCCCCTCTAGCGCTACCCTATGACCCAGAAACTTCACTACTGGGTATTTAACCCAAAGACGCAGATGTACTGAAAAGAAGGGCCATTCGCACCCCAGTGTTCATAGCAGCAATGGCCACAATTGCCAAACTGTGGAAAGAGCTGAGATGCATTTCAATGGACGAATGGACAAAGAAGATGTGGTCCATATATACAATGGAGTACTACTCAGCCATCAGAAAGGATGAATACCCAACTTTTGCATCAACTTGGATGTGAGACTGGAGGAGATTATGCTAAGTCAAATAAGTCAAGCAGAGAAAGTCAATTATAATTCCCATTTTGATGTGAACTTTGTATTGTTTAGGGATCAACGTAATGCTGGCCTTGAAAAATGATTTTGGAAGTTTTTCCCCATATCTATTTTTTGGAACAGCCTCAGAAGAATAGGTATTAGTTCTTATTTAAACATTTGGTAGAATTCCCCTTGGAAGCCATCTGATCCTGGATTCTTGTTTGTTGGGAGATTTTTGATTATTATTTCAATTTCCTTGCTGGCTATAGGTCTGTTTAGGTTATCTCTTTCTTCCCTTTTCAGTCGTGGTAGTTTATTAGTTTCCAGGAATGTATCCATTTCTTCCAAATTGCCTAATATGTTGGCATATAGTTGCTCACATTATGTTCTGAAAATTGTTTGTATTTCCTTGATGTTGATCATAATCTCTCCTCTTCCATTCATGATTTTAATAATTTGGGTCCTTTCTCTTTTCTTTTTGGTAAATCTGGCTACAGTTTTATCAATCTTATTAATTCTTTCAACAAACAAGCTCCTTATTTCACTGATCTGTTTTATTATTCTTCTGGTTTCTATGTCATTGATTTCTGCTCTAATCTTGATGATTTCTCTTTTCCAGCTTAGTTTAGGCTTATTTGTTGCTCTTTCTCCAGCTCCATTAGGTGTAAATTTAGCCTGTACATGTGAGACTTTACTAATTTTTTTGAAAAAGGCTTGTATTGCTATGTATTTCCCCCTTAGGACCACCTTTGCTGTATCGCAAAGGTTTTGAACAGCTGTTTTCATTTTCATTTGTTTTCATAATTTTTAAAAAATTATTTTTACCTTCCTGGTTGACACATTCATTCCTCAGGTGCATGCTCTGTATCTCTCAAGCATTTGAATTTCTTCCAAATTTCCTCTTCTGTTGGAGTTCAAGTGTCAAAATTGTGGTCTGAAAATATGCACGGAATAATCCCAATCTTTTGGTATTGGTTGAAACCTGATTTGTGACCCAGTACGTGATCTATTCTGGAGAAGGTTCCATGTGCACTCAAGAAGAAGAATGTGTATTATGCTGCTTTAGAATGGAATGCTCTGTACTTATCTGCAAAGTTCATCTGGTCCTATGTGTCACTGAAATCCTTTATTTCTTCATTCACCTTATGCTTAGATAATCTGTCCCTTGCTGTGAGTGGGATGTTGAAGTCCCTTGCTATTATTGTATTATTATCAATATGTTTCTTTAATTTGGTTATTAATTGGTTCATGCAATTGGCTGCCCCCATATTGGGGGCATAAATATTAACAATTGTTAGACCTTGTTGGACAGACACTTTAAGTATGACATAGTATCACTCTTTATCCCTTACTACAGTCTGGTTTAAAACTTAATTTGTCTGATGTGAAGGTAGCTACCCTAGCTTTCTTTTGAGGTTCACCTGTGTGGTACATGGTTCTCCATTCCCTCACTTTCAGTCTGTAAGTGTCTTTAGATCTAAAATGAGTTCTTGTAGACAGCATATGGATGGGTCTTGCCTTTTTATTCAAACTGATACTCTGTGTCTTTTGATTGGAGCATTTAGTACATTTACATTCAGAGTCACTATTCACATATATGAATTTAGTGCCATTATATTACCTGCAAGTCCCTGTTTCTGTAGATTGTCTCCATTTCTTTATGGTCTATGTTACTTTTGGGCTTTCTCTTCACTTACAAGATCCCCTTTATTATCCCTTGCAGGGCTGATTTAGTGGCTACATATTCTTTTAGTTCCTTTGTCCTGGAAGCTCTTTATCTCTCCTTCCATCCTAAATGACAACCTTGCCAGATAAAGTACTCCTGGTTGCAGGTTCTTCTTATTTAGTAACCTGAATATATCATGCCAGCCCTTTCTGGCCTGCCAGGTCCCTGTAGATAGGACTGCTGCCAGCCAGCCTAATGTTTTTTATCATTGCAGGTTAAGAAGTTTTTCTTGAGCTGCTTTCAGGATTCCTCTGGGATCCCAGTAATTCTAACATTGGTTTCATATTTTTTGGTATCACTGATTTCTTGAAGCCTCACCTCATGGTCCATTAGTTGTTTTTCTCTCTTTTCCTCAGCTTCCTTACTTTCATCAACCTGTCTTCTATGTCACTTACTTTCTCTTCTGCCTCATTTACCCCAGCTGTTAGTCCACTTTAGACAGCTTCTCAGTTAAAGCATTTTTAATGTAGGCCTGATTAGATTTTATTTCTGCACTAAAAGATTCTCTAGTATGTTTCATTCTTTTTTGAAGCCCACCTAGTAACTTTATCACTGTTTTCCTGAATTTCAGCTCTGACATTTTACTTATGTCCATATCAATTAGATCTGTGGCAGAGTATTCCCTCTGTTTTTCTTTTGTTGTGAAGTTCTCCTTCTAGTCATTTTGCCCAGAGAATGGATGAATGAGAAAGCAAAATAAAAAATACCAACCATGACCTAAGTGAAATACACACTAGACAAATCCTAAGAGTCAGAAACCAAACCAAACCAAACCAAAAACAAACAAACAAACAAAACAATTTTAAAAGGGGAGGGAGTGGAAGAAGAGAGAATATGATCTCCCAAGTGGGCAAAACAGGGTGATCCACTTGGTCCTGGAAGTGTTTTGGTCTATTTGTTAGAAGACACTAATTCTCAAAATTGTAAAGAAAGCAGAAGTTTATATATATATATATATATATATATATATATATATATATATATATATATATATATTTGAATATAGTAAAAGGAAGCCACAATGAAAACTGTCTACAAAATGTAAATGTAAAAGATGAAAGTTTAAAAAGACTTCAAAACAAAGAATTGATAAAATAAGAAACCAGCAGCAAAAAAAAAGAAGAAAAAAAAGAAAAGAAATATTTTAAACTAAAAGATAAGCAAATCATGAGGAAAAGAGAATCTCAACTTCTATATTACTATTTTGCCCTAGCATTGGAGTTTTACAGTCCTGTGTGCTCCATAAACTTAGTATTAGCCTGATGTTCCTGTTAGTCTCCTTGGGGAGGAGTCTGTTTCACTGATTCTCAAGTGTCTGTCTGTGTGGAGTTACATCGGCCCTTGCCAGAGGGCCACGCTCAGTGTAAACTGCTTCAGGTTTTTCTATGTGGCTTTTGTTCCGTGAGGGCTTTCTGTGCCTCTTTAGAGGACTAAAATAAAAATGACAGCATAGTAAAGCTAAAAGACATGGTTCTCTCTCTTCAGTAAACTCTCAGAGATAAGCAGTCTTCACTTTAGTGTATGCCAAACTCCACAGTCTCCTGCGGTGCATGCAAGCAGAGTGTCACTCTGTTTCTGTCCTTTGCAGGGCCCCGGCATGGAGAGCTGTCAACCAGTCATGTGCACACCTGCAATGAACCTCCAGGCATGGTGTAGGGTTCCTGTGTTTTTGCCCTTTGCAGTGCCCCCACACAGAAAGCTGTCACCTGCCAAGTCTCAGTTCATGGTTTATGGCAAACTGAGTTGAGAGCCCCCTCCTGGGTTCACTGACTCTAACCAGTTTGCCCACTCCAATGCTTGGGAACTGTCCTAGCTCAGGCACCCCCATTCTTTCTGTGACCCAAGGATCCTGAAACCACACTGTCTAACCTAGCATTCTGCCCTGCTTCACCACCTGAGCACCCTTCAGGCAGGGATGTCTCTCACTGGAGCAGATTTCTAAAGGTTCTGATTTCGTGGTCCAGGGCTGTATTACTTTCCCATAGGGAGCTGATGGAGGCTCCCTCACCCCACAGAGTATCTTCAAATATATCATTCAGATTCACTTCTCTGTATCTCCCACATTGCAAAAAGTGGTTACTTTTCTATTTGTAGAATTTCAGCAATTCTTTTCTTACATTTCAAGTTGAATTCATAGGTGTTCAGAATGATTTGATAGATCTCTAGCTAAATTCAAGGGACCAGATGAAATGAGGTCCCTGTCTCTTCCACCATCTTGCTGCCCTCTTCTTTTTAGGCAGAAGGAAAATATTCTCATTGAGAAGGTTTGAGATATAAGAAGGAATGATTACCAAAGAAAGTGGTAAATATGTGGGTAAACATGAACCAATGAATATATAATGTTTTATGCATATATTTGAAAAATAGAACAAAATTCTGAACATTAATATAGTATAAGAAGGGATGACATACATTTAAATATCACCTTATACCAGTCAGAATGGCAAAAATTAACAAGGCAGGAAACCACAAATGTTGGCAAGGATATGGAGAAAGGGGAACCCTCTTACACTGTTGGTGGGAATGCAAGCTGGTACAGCCAACCTGAAAAACAGTATGGAGGTTCCTGACAAAGTTAAAAATAGAGCTACCCTAGGGGCACCTGGGTGGCTCAGTGGGTTAAAGCCTCTGCCTTTGGCTCAGGTCATGGTCTTGGGTTCCTGGGATCAAGCCCCGAGTCAGGCTCTCCGCTCAGCGGGGAGCCTGCTTCCCTTCCTCTCTCTCTGCCTACTTGTGATTTCTGTCTGTCAAATAAATAAATAAAAATCTTAAAAAAAAATAGAGCTATCCTATGACCCAACAGATGCACTACTAGGTACTAGCAACTGCACTACTACTACTACAAAGATACAGATATTGTAAAAAGAATGCACCCCAGTGTTCATAGCAGCAAT
Organism: Mustela erminea; assembly: GCF_009829155.1. NCBI lineage: Eukaryota > Metazoa > Chordata > Mammalia > Carnivora > Mustelidae > Mustela > Mustela erminea. Next base: position 71,669,805 of record NC_045635.1, on the reverse strand, counting down.
GTCCAAAATAGCCGAACTGTTGAAGGAGCTAAGACACCCTTCAACAGATGAATGGATAAAGAAGGTGTGATTCATATATACAATAGAATATTACTCAGCCATGAGAAAGGATGAATGCCTACTAATAGCACTGACAGGGATGAAACTGGAGGGGGTTATTCCAAGTGAAGTAAGCCAAGCAGAGAAAGACAGTTATCATACAATTTCACTCATATGTGGAACATAAGGAATAGCACGGAGGACTATAGGGGAGGGAAGGGAAAACTGGGAGGGAGAGAATCAGAGAGAAAGATAAACCATGAAGACACTATGGACTCTGGGAAACAAACTGAGGGGGTCGGAGGGGAGTGGGGTTGGGTATGGGGTAGCTGGGTGATGGGTATTAAGGAAGACACATACTGTGATGAGCACTGTGTGTTATACACAAGTATATACACCTAGGTGTATACACAAATGTATACACCTAGTAACATATCCTCAATCAATAACTGAACACTAATCAGAAACTAATGATGTACTGTATGGTGGCTAACTTAACATAATAAAAAAGAAAAAACTCAGAAAAATATTCTAAGTTCTCAATATTGTTCAGAGGAATATACTGATCACAATTGAAAACAAATGGAGGTTAAATTTTCTACTTCATCAATTAAAGAAAATAATCAGAATTCATAATTGAGTAACTGTTGTGCAAAAAAATAAGTAGATAAAAATAATCTTAAAAGAGAAAAAAAGAACAAGATGTGCCAAAAATTAAAAACCTACAAGATTCTGTAGAATTCAAAAGGTAATAATAATAAATACAAATGGATAAAATGGCATAATTAAAAGCCAAAGATGACATCAGATTGCATTTCCAAAATATAGTCACATGCTGTTCATGAGACACTCTGAATATAACTCTTTAGGAAGCTTAAAAAAAATTTTAGAGGCATACTGAACAAATTGCAACAAAAAGCTACTATAAGCTATATAAATATTAGATAAAAAGGAGGTGGGTGGAGGATGGGGTAACTTGGTGACAGGTGGAGGATGGGGTAACTTGGTGATGTGATGAGCACATGTAACTAATGAATACTTGAACATTATATCAAATACTAATGACATACTATAACTGGGATAATAGTTTATATATATATATATATATATATATATATATATATATATATATTTTGTGTTGAAAAAAATTTTAAATATTAGAAAAAAGACTTTAAGACAAAATCCATTACTAGATATGAAGTGACTCTATCAAGACAAAAAGTTTAAATAACCGGAGATAATATAATCTTAAACTCATATACACCTAGTAACATATCCTCAAAATATTATAAACAAGATAGGGGTTTAACTTATTCTCTCAGTAACTGGTGGATAAAAAGCAGATAAAAACAAAAGAACTAGGACTTCTCTAACACTGTGTCACAGGAAGTTCCTAAACTCACCTCCTACAATGGAAATACTAAATCTACAGCTACATACAGGATATTTCTTTCTGAAAAAGATCTGAAAACTAGATGAAATGCTTTTTCACAAAAAAGGATAAAAAGACTACATTGAGACAGGTAAGAGAGACAAAGACACAGTCTCACCAACCCAAACTTCTGGCTAGACAACACACAATAGAGAGGGATCTCACAAGTCCAGTGTTCCTCCAGAAAGAGTGAAGGGTCGATAGCCCACATCAGGCACCCCAATGACTAGGATCGACACTATAGAGATGAGCCCCCAAACATCTACCACCTTAGAAAACTGACGTTGCTAACGTCCAAGGGCCCCAAAGCACTACAAGAAACTGAGATTCTGCTTTTAAAGGGTTTCTTGGAGCACATGTGTGGCTCACTTGGTTGAGGGTACAACTCTTGTTTTCAGCTCAGGATTGTGGGATAGAGCCCCACATCAGGTTTCACACTCAAAAGTGAGTCTGCTTGAGATTCCCTCTCTTCCTCTCCCTCTTCCCCTCACCCAACATGATTTCTTTCTCTCTCTAAAATAAATTAACAAATCATTTTTTTCTGTTTCTTTTATTTTTTATTTTTTATTTTCAGCATAACAGTATTCATTATTTTTTCACCAAACCCAGTGCCCATGCAATCCGTACCCTCTCTAATACCCACCACCTGGTACCAAAACCTCCCACCTGCCCGCCCCTTCAAAACCCCCAGATTGTTTTTCAGAATACATAGTCTCTAATGGTTTACCTCCCCTTCCAATTTCCCCCAACTCCCTTCTCCTATCTCCCCATGTCCTCCATTCTATTTGTTATGTGCCACAAATAAGTGAAATCATATGATAATTGGCTCTCTCTGCTTGACTTATTTCACTCAGCATAATCTCATCCAGTCCCATCCATGTTGCTACAAAAGTTGGATATTCGTCCTTTCTGATGGAGGCATAATACTCCATAGTGTATATGGACCACATCTTCCTTATCCATTCGTCCATTGAAGGGCATCTTGGTTCTTTCCACAGTTTGACGACCGGGGCCATTGCTGCTATAAACATTGGGGTACAGATGGCCCTTTTTTTCACTACATCTGTATCTTTAGGGTAAATACCCAGTAGTGCAGTTGCAGGGTCATAGGGAAGTTCTATTTTTAATTTCTTGAGGAATCTCCACACTGTTCTCCAAAGAGGCTGCACCAATGTGCATTCCCACCAACAATGGAAGAGGGTTCCCCTTTTTCCACATCTCCAACACATGTTGTTTCCTGTCTTGCTAATTTTGGCCATTCTAACTGGTGTAAGGTAATATAGTTTTAATTTGAATCTCCCTAATGGCTAATGATGATGAACATTTTTTCATGTGTCTGATAGCCATTTGTATGTCTTCATTGGAGAAGTGTCTGTCCGTATCTTCTGCCCATTTTTTGATATGATTGTCTGTTTTGTGTGTGTTGAGTTTGAGGAGTTCATTATAGATCCTGGATATCAACCTTTTGTCTGTACTGTCATTTGCAAATATCTTCTCCCATTCCGTGGGCTCTTGTTTTTTTGACTGTTTCCTTTGCTGTGCAGAAGCTTTTGATTTTGATGAAGTCCCAAAAGTTTATTTTCGCTTTTGTTACCGTTGCCTTTGGAGACATTTCTTGAAAGAAGTTGCTGTAGCTGATATTGAAGAGATTACTGCCTATGTTCTCCTCTAAGAGTCTGATGGATTCCTGTCTCACGTTGAGGTCATTTATCCATTTTGAGTTTATCTTTGTGTACAGTGTAAGAGAATGGTCGAGTTTCATTCTTCTACATATAGCTGCCCAGTTTTCCCAGCACCATTTATTGAAGAGACTGTCTTGTTTCCACTGTATATTTTTTCCTGCTTTGTCGAAGACTATTTTACCATAGCGTTGAGGGTCCATATCTGGGCTCTCTACTCTGTTCCACTGGCCTATGTGTCTATTTTTATGCCAGTACCATATTGTCTTGGTGATCACAGCTTGTAGTAAAGCTTGAAATCAGATAACATGATGCCCCCCATTTTATTTTTGTTTTTCAACATTTTCTTAGCGATTCGGGGGTCTCTTCTGATTCCACACAAATTTTTGGATTATTTGCTCCAGCTCTTTTAAGAATACTGGTGGAATTTTGATCGGAATGGCATTAAAAGTATAGACTGCTCTAGGCAGTATAGACATTTTAACAATGTTTCTTCTTCCGATCCAAGAGCATGGAATGGTCTTCCATCTTTTTGTGTCTTCTTCAGTTTCTGTCATGAGTGTTCTGTAGTTCCACGAGTACAGATCCTTTACCTCTTTGGTTAGGTTTATTCCCAGGTATCTTATGGTTCTTGGTGCTATAGTAAATGGAATCGATTCTCTAATTTCCCTTTCTGTATTTTCATTGTTAGTGTATAAGAAAGCCACTGATTTCTGTACATTGACTTTGTATCCTGCCACGTTGCTGAATTGCTGTATGAGTTCAAATATTTTGGAGGTGGAGTCTTTTGGGTGTTCCATATAAACAATCATGTCGTCTGTGAGGAGAGAGAGTTTGACTTCTTCATTGCCAATGTGGATACCTTTTATTTCTCTTTGTTGTCTGATTGCTGTTGCTAGGACTTCTAATACTATGTTGAACAAGAGTGGTGAGAGTGGGCATCCTTGTCGTGTTCCTGATCTCAACGGGAAGGACGCAAGCTTTTTCCCATTGAGGATGATATTTGCTATAGGTCTTCCATAGATAGATTTTTATGAAGTTCAGGAATGTTCCTTCTATCCCTATACTTTGAAGCGTTTTAATCAGGAACAGATGCTGGATTTTGTCAAGTGCTTTTTCTGCATCAATTGAGGGGACCATGTGGTTCTTCTCTCTTCTCTTATTAATTTGTTCTATCACATTGATTTGCAAATGTTGAACCATCCTTTGTAGTCTAGGGATGATTCCCACCTGGTCATGGTGGATAATCTTTTTAATGTGCTGTTGGATCCTTTTGATAGGATCTTGTTGAGAATCTTAGCATCCATATTCATCAGTGATATTGGTCTGAAATTCTCCTTTTTGGTAGGGTGTTTACCTGGTTTGGGGATCAGGGTAATGCTGGCTTCATAGAAAGAGTCTGGAAGTTTTCCTTCTGCTTCAATTTTTTGAAACAGCTTCAGGAGAATAGGTGTTATTTCTTCTTTGAAAGTGTGGTAGAATTCCCCAGGGAATCCGTCAGGAACTGGGCTCTTGTTTCTTGGGAGGTTTCTGATCACTGCTTCAATCTCGTTACTAGATATTGGTCTATTCAGGTTGTCAATTTCTTCCTGGTTCAATTTTTGAAGTTTATATTTTCGAGGAATGAATCCATTCCATCTAGGTTGCTTAGCTTATTGGCATATAACTGTTGATAAAAACTTCAGATGATTGTTTCTACTTCCTTGGTGTTAGTTGTGATCTGTCCCTTTTCATTCATAATTTTATGTATTTGAGCTTTCTCTCTTTTCTTTTGGATTAGTGTTGCCAATGGTTCATCGATCTTATTGATTCTTTCAAAAAACCAGCTTCTAGTTTCATTGATACATTCTACTGTATTTCTGGTTTCTACCTCATTGATCTCAGCTCTAATCTTGATGATTTCCCTTCTTATGTGTGGAGTTGGTTTGATTTATTGTTGATTCTCCAGTTCTTTAAGGTGTAGAGACAGCTGCTGTGTTCTGGATTTTTCAATTTTTTTGAGGGAGGCTTGGATGGCTATGTGTTTCCCCCTTAGGACCGCCTTTGCTGTATCCCATAGGTTTTGGATCGAAGTGTCTTCATTCTCATTGGTTTCCATGAATTGTTTAAGTTCTTCTTTGATTTCCTGGTTGATCCAAGCATTCTTAAGCAAGGTGGTCTTTAGTTCCAGGTGTTTGAGTTCCTTCTGAACTTTTCCTTGTGATTGAGCTCCAGTTTCAAAGCATTGTGATCTCAGAATGTGCAGGGAATAATCTCAGTCTTTTGGTATCAGTAGAGTCCTGATTTGTGACCCAGTATGTGGTCTATTCTTGAGAAAGTTCTATGTGCACTTGAAAAGAATGAGTATTGTGTTGTTTTAGGGTGGAATGTTCTGTATATATCTATGAGGTCCATCTGGTCCAATGTGTCATTCAATGCTCTTGTTTCTTTACTGATTTTCTGCTTCAGTGATCTGTCTATTTCTGAGAGAGGTGTGTTAAGATCTCCAACAATTAGTGTATTCATATCAATATGACTCTTTATATTGATTAACAGTTTTCTTATGTAATTGGCTGCTCCCATATTGGGGGGCATAGATATTTACAATTGTTAGATCATCTTGGTGGATAGTCCCTTTAAGGATTATGTAGTGTCCTTCTGTATCTCTGACTACAGTCTTTAGTTTAAAATCTAATTTGTCTGATATGAGAATCACTACCCCAGCCTTCTTTTGAGGCCCATTGGCATGAAAGATGCTTCTCCATCCCTTCACTTTCAGTCTGGGTGTATCTTTAGGTTCAAAATAAGTCTCTTCTAGACAACGTATGGATGGGTCCTGTCATTTTATCCAGTCTGCAACCCTGTGCCGATTTATGGGCACATTTAGGCCATTCACATTGAGGGTGATTATTGATAGATACATTTTTATTGACATTGTGTTACCTTTGAAGTCTTTCATTTTGTAGATTGTCTCTATATTTCTGTTCAATGCTATTCTTGGGCTTTTTCTTCCTTTAAAGAAGACCCCTTAATATTTCCTGCAGTATCGGCTTGGTGGTTGCATAGTCTTTTAAGCCTTGCTGGTCTTGGAAACTCTTTATCTCTCCATCCATTCTGAATGTCAGTCTTGCTGGATAAAGTATTCTTGGCTGCATGTTCTTCTCATTCAGTGCCCTGAATATATCTTGTCAGCCTTTTCTGGCTTGCCAGGTCTCTGTGGACAGATCTAACATTATTCTGATGGGCTTTCCTCTGTACGTAAGGATCTTCTTTGTCCTAGCTGCTTTCAAGAGGTTCTGCCTACAATTATAATTTTTCATTCTTACTATTAGGTGTCTTGAGGACTTTCGAGAATATGTAATATTGGGGGGAAACCTTCAGCCTCTAGTACATGAACACTGGTTCCATTCAGGAGATTCAGAAAATTTTCATGAAGAACTTGTTCCACTATATCTTCTAGACTTCTTTCTTTCTCCTCCCCTTCAGGGATTCCAATAATTCTGACATTGGAACCTTTCATGGCATCATTTATTTCCCTGATTCTGTTTTAGTGGCTCCTAAGCTGTTTATTCCAGGCTTCCGCCTGATCCTTTCTCTCTATCTGTTTATCCTCCAGATCACTAATTCTATCTACTGTCTCAGTTACTCTAGCATTGAGAGAATTTAGATTAGATTGGAACTCATTGAGAGCATTATGAGTAGCTTTCAGCTCTTCCCTAATATTGAAAACATGATCTCTGGTCGTTTTCAGTTCAGCCCTAATCAATTCCATTTGGTCACCCATGGCTTTCTCCAACCTAGCTATTGCTTGGATAATTGTTAGCCTGAATTCTCCTTCTGACATATTGTCTATGTTGATAGCCGTTAGCTCTGTTGCATAAGGTCCATCCTCTGTATTTTTCTTCTGTTGGGCATTCCTCCTCCTAGTCATTTTGGTAAGAGATGGCTGAACGGGTGTAGCTGGATGTATCGACTGTGGTGCAATCAAGGAAGGTGCACCCTGGAATGCTTCTGAGCAATCAGGTTCCCCACCCAAATGAGACAAAAAAGAGAAGGAAAAGAAAAAAAAAAAGATTGGGAGAGAGAGAGGAACAGAAAGTGAGATAAAAGAGAAGGTTCACCCCAAATGGCCCCAAGGTAAGATTTATGAAGTATACAAACAAAAACAGACAAACAAAAAGACTGATAAATGTATATGACAAGAGAAAAAAAAAATATATATATATTTGCATATATTTTTATATATGCAAATAAAGGAAGAACCTCGTCAAAAAGAACCCTGAGTATAAGATTTATATACTATCAGGACAAACACAAAAACACAGAAATACTGGTGGAAGAAAAAGATGGGAGAGTGGTTGTAAATTCTCAGTGTGGGTGAGGAAGGTTGTTTTGATTCTTCTTGGATGTACCTTATATCTTTGTTAAAGGACTCAACTTTCCGAAGATAAAGGGGGATTAGGAATTGGTTTACCTATAGGGGTGGCATTGACTGGGGAAAGGGGATTACCTTGAAGTTTAACTCTATATGAATATTAGGAAAAAAAATGTAAAAAAGGTATAAACTAAACTAAAATTTAAAGAAAAAGAAATTTAAAAAATAGAGGTGCAAAAGGAAAACACAGGTGTATGTATCAAAAAGTTCAGGTTAGAAGGTTATTATGGAATTTGATGTACTGGACATCTCACCGTGACGGTAAATAGGTTAAAAAATTACCTATATAATAATAAAAAATTATCTATATAAAAAAATAGCCAGAATAGTGGGATCGATTTAATAATAAAAATTGTCCTGTGAAGTAGTGGTGGTTGTTCTCTTGTCTTTTTTTTTTTTTTTCCCTTTCCTGGTTGGCTTTCTGGGAGAGGCCTGCCATGTGGGTTTTCAGTCAATGATGTTCTCTGAGTTAAGTCCTCCTGCCCCCTCAAGGGGGTGGGCTCTGAGGAAACTGGTTTTTTCAGGCTTTTGTTCTCTGGAGGTTTTTATATTTTTTCACTTTTGTTTTTCCTCTCTTGCCTTGACTGCTTTTGATGGTTTTTGTAGGTTTAGAGGAAAGCAAACTGCACCCTGACCTCCCTCTCAGAGAGAAGCCTCAGTCTGGCTGCAAAGACCAAATAAATCCCCCCTTGGCCGCTGGCAGAGCTGGTTCCCAGTCGCAGTACCTGGGGACTCAGGATTTTTTGCTTGTACCCAAACCAAGGCAGTGGAGGCTGTCTGGGCAGCTCCAGACTGCCAGAGAAGTTCCAAGCAGTGATCACACACTGAGATTTTCCTGCTGGCCCGGGCTGGGAGTGCCTGGTCTTTCTGGTCTGAGAGCACCAGGCTGGTGCCTTTGTGCACCTCTCTCTGGGGAGGGAGTGGGGCACGACTTGGACTCTTGATGGCAGTACAGGGCAATTGCGTGGGTACTGCAAAAAGGCTGTGCTTCTGTTGCCTGGTGAGGCTCCCAGCCCTTCAGGGGAGCCGGGCGCCAGGCACTCTCAGGCTCGCTGGTGGTTCAGGGACCAAGACCTGGTTTCGCTGCTGCACTCTCTCTGGCTCTGCACCAGGGGTGGCTGTCCTGAGTCTGGGGACTTAAGCCCCTGACCCTAACACCCCAATTTCCACAATTTCCCCCCAGTGATCCTTTGCTCTTTTTGAGTGCTTTCTACCAGACTCCCTAGTTAATGCTGGTCCCCAGGTGCAGGGCACTCTCGTATTGGGATATTACTTTCCAACTGGTCGCCTCTGGTGGCTCCCTCCCCCTTTTGTTTATCTTCCAATATCAGTCCAACTTCCCCACTCCGCTTTACCTGCCCACTGGCATCTTCTGCTCCGGTAGAGATCCAGACGTGTATAATTCTGATCTCAGGCTGATTTCGTGGGTGATCAGAGTTCTTTGGAAGGTAATCAGCTCACTTTAGGGTACAGGTTGAAAGGGCGCCTCCTCCTACTTCCCTGCCATCTTGTCTCCCCAAATTAACAAATCTTTAAAAAAAAATAAAGGCCTTTTCCCACTCAACCTGAGAGCCAGTTAAAAAACAGTAGTTTGAAAGCATCTAAATTCTATGTAAAGGATAAATGCCTACCTAAAAGCATCTGATGGAGAAGCAGGGGACTGTTGAAAATCTCCTCAGATACAGAGATGCTGACACTAATTTTGTACTCTCCACCTACTCTGATAGTACAGGTAGGTGATCTGAGACATGGCAACTTCCCACTGACTTAGTAAGACAGGCAGGGTGAATGGTTGTGGCACTATCCCGCTGCCTTCAAGACAGAAATTGTCAGTGGTTGCAGCACTACCTAGCTCCTGGCTGGGGCAGGCTAGCACAGTCATAGCACCTTCCCACTCCCTAGCTAAAGTCAGTAAACATGGACAGTGTGTCAATCCCTTCTTCCTTGGCTGAGGCTGGCAAATGAAAGCAGTCATAGCATTTTCCTACAAACTTCCATTGCATTCCTGAAGCCCACAGGTTTGATAGTCAAAACATTTTCCCTGTTGTCTTTAAGATTTTAAATTTTTTATTTGACAGCGAGCTCACAAGTATGCAGAGAGGCAGGCAGAGAGAGAGGGGGAAGCCAAGCAGAGAGCCCGACGTGGGGCTTGATCCCAGGACCCTGAGATCGTGACCTGAGCCAAGGGCAGAGGCTTAACACCAAGCAGAGAGCCCGATGTGGGGCTTGATCCCAGGACCCTGAGATCATGACCTGAGCCAAAGGCAGAGGCTTAACACACTGAGCCACCCAGGCACCCTCCCTGTTGCCTTTTTAAAGCCAGTGAACGTGCCCAGCCCCTTATACTCTCCACCTGCCTAGCTAAAGCCAGTGGGCATACATTGTTCACTGAGAGGATACTCCTCAACCATCTGGGCTTGGTGGTCAAAGGGACTGGCTTTCCAGAGTACTATGGAAATGTAAAAATTGGAAAGAAAGTACTTGGCAGGTATCCAACCCAGGGTACTGCACAGACAGCAAAGTAAAACATAACCCTAGTCTTCTGAAAAAAAAAAAAGGGTCTATATACTTAGCCTGGAGCTTCAGTCTAGCAACAGGCTTTAGGCTACCCAAGTATCTATAGGTTAAATGAGGTGTTTCCAAGAACATAAGCAGGGAAATGCCATTCTTGTACACCACTTTGACTTTGAGGAGATCTCCCAGAAAGAACTTACACATTCATCTGGAGCCACAATTTTGGCAAGTATCACTCTGGGGATACCTCAAAATCTCATATTCTGGAGATCGACAGAAATTAAAATTTGGCTCCACAGAACTATAAATATTTCTATGGTTTCAAAGGTGCTGCCTGAGGTCTAGCTTCAAATTAGGCATATGTTTTCCCTAATACATACAAACAAAAAAAAAAGAGAGAGAGAGAGAGAGGGAGAGACAGTCAAGCTAAATGAGAATAAAGAGAAATGTGTTCCAAATGAAAGAACAAGAGAAAACCTCAGAAAAATAACCCTAATGATACAACGATAAGTAATCTACCTGATAAAGAATTCAGAGTAATGGTTAATAAACATGTTCACCAAAGTAGGGGGGGAAAAAACAATAAACACAGTGAGAATGTCAACAATATAAGGAAATATAAGAAAGTACCAAACTGAAGTCACATAACTGAAAAATATAATAACTGAACTGAAAAATACACCACAGGGGTTCAACGGCAGACTAGATGAAGAAGAATGTATCAGAACTAGAAAATAAATAACAACAAAAAACCTACAATAGATCAATGAAACCAGGGACCTGTTTCTTTGAAAAGGTTAACAAAATTGATCAATCTTTAGCGAGACTTATAAAGAAAAAAAAAGAGAGAGAGAGAACTCAAGGAAATAAAATCAGAAATGAAATAAAAGAAATAATAACCACCACCACCAAAATACAAAAGGTTATTGAGAATACTATAAGAAATTATATACCAACAATTTGAACAACCTAGATGAAATGAATAAATTCCTAGAAACATGTAACTTCACAAACTGAATCAGGAAGAAATAGAACATTGAAACAGAACAATTACTAGCAACGAAATTGAATCAGTAATCAAAGATCTGGCAACAAAAAAGCCTAGGATCCAATGAACTCACAGGTGAATCCAACAAAACATTTAAAAAAGAGTTAATATCTATTCTTCTCAAACTATTCAAAAAAATAGAAAAGGAAGGAAAGCTTCCAAAATCATTCTACAAGGACACCATTACTTTGACAACAAAACTAGATAAAGACACCACACCCACACACACACCCACTATAGGCCAATATCTCTGATAAACATAGATGCAAAATGTTAGCAAAGTGAATCCAACAATGTGTGAAAAAAATCACTCACCATGGTCAAGTGGGATTTATTCCGAGTATGCACGGGTGGTTTAGTAAGCACAAATCAATGTAATCTATCACATCAACATGTGAAAGTACAAAAACCATACAATAACATCAATACAAGTATAACAAGCATTTGACAAAGTAAGACACCCATTTACAATAAAAACTCCCCACAAAATAGGTCTAGTGGGAACATACCTCAATATAGTAAAGGCCACATATGAAAAACCACAGATAACATCATATTATATGGTGAAATCTGAGAGCTTATCCTCTAAGATCAGGAACAAAACAAGGATATCCACTCCCACCATTTTTAATCAATGTGGTACCAGAGGTCCTAGTCATAGTAATCAGGCAAGAAAAAGATATAAAAGGCATCCAAACTGATAAGGAAGAAATACAACTTTCACTCTTTGCAGATGATAATATTATATATAGTAAACCTTAAAGAACCATCAAATAACTACTAAATCTGTTAATTCAGCAAAGCCACAGGATATAAAATTAATATACAGAAATCCATTGCATTTCTACGCACTAATAATGAAGTAGCCAAAAGAGATACTAAGGAAATAATCCCAATGATAACTGAACCAAAAGTAATAAAATACCTAGGAATAAATTTAACCAGGATGGTGAAATACTGGTATTCCAAATCCTATGAATCATTGATGAAAGAAACTGAAGATGACTGACAAAAAGAAATGGAAACACAACTCCATGCTCACAGACTAGAAAAGCAAACATTGCTAAAATGACCATACTACACAAAGCAATCTACAGATTTAATGCAATCCCTATCAAAGTGCCAAGAACATTTTTCACAGCACTAGGACAATCTACCCCCAAATTTGTATATAGCCATAAAAGACCTTATTAGCCAAAGCAATCTATTTTTTAAGAGATTTATTTATTTCAGAGAGATGGAGGGAGAAAAAGAGAGAGAGAGAGAGAATCCTAAGCAGACTCCCCACTGAACATGGAGCCCAATGTGGGGCTTGATCTCATGACCCTGAGATCACAACCTGAGCCAAAACCAAGAGTCAGCTTCTTAACAGACTGCCACCCAGGCACCCCTTGCTAAACAATCTTAAGAAAAAAAAAAAAAAGCTTGAGGTATTATGCTGTCAGATTTCAAGATACAAGACTAGAGTAATCTAAACAATATAATACTGGCACAAAAATGATACAAAGATCAACAGAAAAGAATACAGAGCCTAGAAACAAATGCACATTTACAAAATAAATTAATCTATGGCAAAGGAGGCAAGAGTATATAATGGAGGAAAGACAGTTTTTTTCAATGAATGGTGCTCGGAAAACTGGATGGCTACAAGCAAAACAATGAAGTGGGACTTCTTTCTTTCACAATACACACAAACAAAAACTCAAAATGGATTAAAGACCTAAATGTGATACCTGAAAACATAAAACTCCTAGAAGAAAACAGAAGCAGCAATCTCTTTGACACAGGCTATGGAAGTAAATTTCTAGATGTGACTTGGAAGGCAAGGGAAAAAAAGCAAAAATAAGGCTACTGGTACTACACCAAAATAAAAAGCTTCTGCCCAGCAAAGCAAACAATAAGACAAAAAGGTAACCTACTAAATGGAAGAAGATATTTTCAAATGATATATCTGATAAGGGGTTAATATCTAGAACATATAAAGAACTTATACAACTCAGCACCAAAAAAGCAAGCAACCCAATTAAAAATGGGCAGAAAACCTGAAAAGAAGACATACAGTTGGCCAATGGACAGATGAAAAGATGCTGAACATCACTCATCATCAAGGAAATGCAAAGCAAAATGTGCTATCATTTCACACCTGTCAGAATGGCTAAAATCAAACAGACTAGAAATAATAAGTGTTGGTGAGGACATGGACAAAAGGGAACCCTCATGCACTACTGATGGCAATGTAAACTGGTACAGCCCCTGTGGAATACAGTATGGAGGTTCCTCAAAAAATTAAAAACAGAACAACTATATGATCCAGCAAATCCAGTTCTGGGTATTTATCCAAAGGAAACAAAAATACTAATTCAAAAAGATATATGCAATCCTATGTTTACTGTAGCAATATTTACAATAGGAAAGATATGGAAGCAACCAACATGTCCATCAACTGAAGAATGAATAAATAAGATATAAACAAGATGTGAGATACACAAACACACAAGTGTACAGAATTGCTGAATCACTACACTGTATACCTGAAACAAATTTACCATTGTATGTTAATTATACCTGAACAACAACAAAAAAAGAAATACAAATGACAATAATCCAATGAAAGCAAGATCAATCTCACTTACAACCAAAATGCAAACCAACCAACCAACAAAAAGAAGCACAGAGTAGAATAGTGGTTATCAGAGATGGGTGGAGAAGGAAATGTGGAGGTGATGGCTGAAGAGTAAAAAGTTTCAATTAAAGAATAAGTTCCAGAAATACAGTACACGATGGTGACTATAGTTAATAATACTGTGTTGTAGAATTGAAATTTGCTAAAAGCATAGATCTTAAGTGTTTACAACCCCCACACATACACAGAAGAAAATGTTAACTATGAGAGGTGACATATTAATTAGCTTGATTGTGGTGATAATTTTATAATGTAATACATAGGTCTAAACCTCATGCTGTATACCTTAAATATATTCAACTCCTATTTGTCAGTTATAAAGCTGGAAAAAAGAACTTCAACTGTACTCTGAGAATTTTGTCTTCACTGAGGGAAGAACATTCCTACTATGGATTAGAGGCCCTGGGCTGAAATGGCACTTATTGTACAAATACAATTTGTACTCTCTTAGAAATTACAATTAGATTAAGTAAGCTATAAAACTATATAAATCCACATTTAACTTAAACTGAACCAAAGTAACTAGAACTCTTAAATCAATATTTCTTCTGTTTTTGTTGTTGTTGTTGTTATTTTGGGGGTTTTTCTTTTTTGGAGTCAAAACAAGCAAATAACAGTGAATCAAACTTGTATCACAGAAATATTTTAAAAAGAAACATGCAATGATGTCTATGGCTGATTGTATAGACACAGTGCAAATGCACCATTTTACATATAATACTGAAAATTTCGTAATTTAAAAAAATGATAATCTCCAGGGTGCTTGGGTAGCTTAGTTAAGAGGCTGCCTTGGGCTGAGGTCATGGTCTCAGGGTCCTGGGATCAAGCCCTCACTCAGGCTCCTTGCTCAGCAGCAAGCCTGCTTCTCCCTCTCCCTCTGCCTGTCACTCCCCCTACTTGTGCTCTCTCTCTCACTGTGTTTCTCACTCGCTCTCTGTCAAATAAAATAAAAATGATAACCCCGTGGCTCTGCAAATTTTTCTAACATATTTAATTATTTCACTAGATGGTACTTAATAAGGTAGAAATATACTGAAACTTTTAAAAAGATGTTTAACAATAAGAGTTGAACTATAAAAGGGTTTTCTGAGTTAACCACAACTTTACTAGAAGATTCTATTCACCAGAATACCTCATTCACAGTGTTTTGGTTTAGTACAGGCTTTAAGTAAATTTAAAAGGAGGCAAAACTCACTTTACAGTGTACAAAATGTTACCCATAACAACCCAATAAAGTTACCTAGAACTTCATAAATTTAAGTTCCTCAGAAATTGGATTCCATCTTTGGGAATATTCCCCAGCACTTAGCTGGCCACCAATTTTGTTTGAAAAGTAATTCAATTAAATTCTATTTAAAATGTATTGTGGAACACAATAAATACCAAGGAATTCTGTGTATTCTATAATATAGTAAAGAATACAAATTTTTAAATTCAGAAATATGTAAGTTCAGCTATTTGAGACAAACAGATTTTCGGGAATACCCAGATTTTGAGCTCTTCAAAGATGATAGTGTCAAGGTAAGCTTAAAATCATCATCTCTCTAAGATTAATAAAAAGGAGAAAAAAAACTGTGTATTAGCAAGTATATAGGAGAATGACTATCGTAGATTGCTAAAGAAAATTTAAGAAACTTTACCCAGTGCTTATACAGTGCCTCATACACAGACAAGAGGAATTCAGGAAACAGTTTTGTTAAATGAATACTACCTTTATGCATGTCAGTTTGGCAATGGTATTGGTATTCTTTATGCCTTCTGACATACAGTTCCATTTCCAGAAGTTCATTTTAAGGAAAGAGTTATAAATGTATGTAAAGATTTATGTACAAGGTGTTTCAACAAAGCACTGATTACAATAGCAAAATAATTGGAATGACATTAAATTTCAAAAGAATTATGGATATTGTACATTTGATAATGGTACATTCATACAACCAAATATTTATCCCACCATTAAGAATTCTCTTTAATGTCATCTGAATAGTCAGTGGTGGAGTCAGGACTCAGATTCAGACTGACATAAATTTCTCTAAGAATGCAGACAAACCTTAGGGGTGACTTCAGGCTGGAAAAGATAAAAATTACAACAGTGAACAGGGCGCCGGGAGGAGGGACTGCTGGTAGGAATGCAGTTTCTGTAAGTGGTATGAGTTTGGCTGGCAACCAGGTCCCCAGAAGACCATGAGGAACCAGATTTCTGGGTTCCTGGAGGCACAGGAGGAAGATGAGTTCTATCAGATGATTTATGGGGGTTTCACAGAGGGATTGGGAAATAATGAGTATCAAGGGCACCAGTCAGGCACAGAGGATTAGGTGGACTCTGACTTTGACATCCATGAAGGGGATGAACCATCCAGTGACAGAGAAGCAGAAAAACCAAGAAGTAAGTGCTGAGTAGTCATCAAAGCATTAAGGAGCCTCTCAAGATCCTGAGACCTCAAAAAGTCAGCATTCCAGGTAGTAGCTCTCAGAAGGCCTGATAAGAGAAAGCACTGCTGCCACTAGGAATTACAGGAAAATGGCTCTGGCAGAATTCCATGTGTTGAGCTGAGCATACATGACAGACATTCCTTTGGGTACAGGAGAGGCAGGGCCAGTCATAGCAGTGAAAGCAGTCCCCACTGCGAGTGGCTACTGATCCAGGAGGCACTGCTCAGAGAGGCCAAGATCACAGAGCTCAACTTTCATTTACTAGAAACATATGAGTGGATCAAGGCTGACAAAAAGAAGCAAGTGCAGAAGAAACAGAAGTGCCCTGGGCCCATAATCACCTACCATTTCAGTAGCAGTGCTGCCTGTAGGGGAGCCACACCCTAAAGAAGAGACTGTAGATGTGCAAGGACTTGATCCTGCTCCCACAGATTCTGCACTGACTCCCTGTGCCAGCATTGGACCCATCAACCCTCCTTCTCACTGTCCTGTGCCTTCATAATTTTCAGTGATAATGACTGAAGTGACATTTGAGTAATGGTTTCCCCAAGGGCAGCCCCCAAGGTCTCTGGGAGGTCTTCCCTGCAACCCACTGCCCAGCCCTGTACTTAGACCCTGTCACAGACCTCCCTCCCCTATTTCACTGCTCAAGGCTTCAAGATCATCAATGATGCCTACAAATAGAACCTCACTGCCTATGGATTGCCGCCCACTACCTCAGCACTTCCCAAGCCACTCCTTGGCTCTGGGCCCCAAGTCTTATACCAGAAAACTGTCATCAAATAAGGAGATTTTTACTCTTTAGAAACCTCTTTCATGCCTGACTTGGGGCTCTTAATGTTCCCCCACCTCTCTCTGCTTCTCTCCTTTGTCATCTCTGAGCTTTGCCCAGATCTTTTCTGTATTTCTTTCCCTCAATTCCTCTAGGTTTTATTTGTGTTTTTTAATCTAATAAAAGAGAAAGATTCGCCTTAAAAAAAAGTACAATGGTGAACAGAATCAACAGCCATAATTAGGTATCATCAAGCTGGTATGATAGACTAGATCAACAAAATTTAAGTTAAAGAGGCATAATTGTAATGGAATCCAAAAAAAAGTCCATATACTTAAGTACCAACTGGAAAAATAAATAGCTTACCAGTGGCCCATATAACGAGGTTTAATTAATTTTAGAGAACTCCAAGTTAACTATTTCATGGTCAAAAGCTGATTATAAGCAAGGCTGATTATAAGAACACTCAAAACAAACATAAACATAAAAATAAATGTAATCTCGGGCAGTATTAACAGAAATACATTATCAAGAATAAGAGAAGTCAGAATCTGACTCTATCCAGGGATAGAATTTTTCTGCATGGTAGCAATGCCAAGAGAAAGGCCAAAGGATAGAACTTATTATGAAACAGGTTTGTGTTTGACATACGGAAGTACCTTAACTTGAATGAGAGCTGCCTGGAAATGGATGATTGCCTTAGGTTCCTTTATCCAGAGTTTTATTGTTATAGAAGATAAATAGCCACTTTAGTTTGCCTATCGTGGAGGGGACTACATTACCATACAGAAGGCTGAATTAGAAAATATTTAAGGTCACTTTCAAAGCTGAGATCTTAATGAATTTCTTAAACTAGGGTTTTCAAATATCAGGTGTGCTTGTATAAATTTGTTAAGAAAAAACAAATCAGACTGCTTTTAAGTACTAAGATCCTGTACTAATTGATTATTCACTAAGAAAAATCACTATTTATTTTATTGGAGTTAGAATTTTAGATATTTGATTTACATATAAAAAATATAGTGTTTATTTTGACATACCCTAAAATTACTTCTTTCAACTTGTAATATGGGCTTAACAAATACTTCAAATACATTTTTGATGAATAGAGATAACTCAAAAATAAAAACACTCATGGCTTTTGCATCATATTTATGTTATACAAAATCCACAAACTTTTGTAGGCAAATTACCTGCTCCGGTTTTACTAGCTGCTTTTTGTATTCTTCTTCTTTAGCTGCAAGCACAGTTATAGATGCACATATCAGACCTGCAGGTACGGGTGTCAGCTTTCCCATCTGAGAAAGATATATCAAAAATATTTTTTTAATTGAGAAGATTGTCATCCTCCATTTCCTGATACATTTTGGGGGTATCCAAGCAACACGATGGGTTTTATTTAAAGTATTAAAAACTCAAGCACTCCAAACTGCTGCATATATTTTTAGAGTATAATTCCTAAAATTCTCTCATCATCCTGGATAGCAGAGTATTATTTTTTATTAGTTAACTGCCTAATTTATATGGAATATACCAATAAAATAATTACTAAGAAGTAAATACAAAATTTGAGGGATGTAGTAGGATAGATCATAGTATTCACTTAGTACAAAAATACATGTCAGACCATGGTCTCAAGTGCTTAGGATATACATAAACAAAACAAAGATTCTTGCTCTTATGGAGCTGATATTCTAATGGAGCACAGACAGGCAATAAATACAATAAATAAGTTATATATTACAAAGTGATAAATGCTATGGAGAAAGTAAAAAATAAGGGTGATCTGGAGTACTGGATGATTCAAGTTGTATCTTGAAATACCATTTATACTGATATTATTCATAAAGACAATTTCCTTCCATTACAAATCCTTTGTTCCTAACTTTCTAAAACATTCCTTCTTACGTATCTCATGCTTAATCTGAAGCCAAAGTGAACTGTGTTTTGGATGTAATCTGATTTGAATTAAGAATGCAGGAAAGAGGCACCAGAGTGGCAGAGTCAGCTAAGCTACAAGTCTTGGTTTTGGCTCAGGTTGTGATCTCAGGGTTGAGACCAATCCCTGCATGGGGCTCTGCGCTGAGCATGGAGTCTGCTTGTGATTCTCTCTCCCTCTGCCCCTCCTGCTCATGCTCTCTCTCTCTCTCCTGATCTCTAAATTAATAAATATTTAAGCAAAAAATAATGCAGGAAAATCACTGGCTCTAAGAACAAAATGTTCCAGTGTCATTCAGGTATCAAAATATTCCCCAAAGATTATCCATTCAAGGCCAAATGAAAAGCTTCCTAGGGAACAAATATTTTAAGAGCTTGATTCTTTACATAGGAAAGGAGGCTTGCTGAAATTGACAAAGGACATCCAGAGGAAAGAGGTCTCTTTGGCTTACAAATAAGGGAAATTATAAAAGAACTGGAAGAAATACTAGTCAAAGGACTCTAAATAGTCTCTGATGACAGTGATAGTGCCTATACTTCATTTATGACACATTTTCAATATTTGCTGAGCAGAATAGGAGAAGCTAGAGACTCTAGTTAGGCTATTTTCTGTTTAAGCCAGTCATAACTGATTTAGACCAAGACTTCAGACAGGGTAAATGAAGACTCAATTCTATCTTTTTTTTAAAGATTTTATTTATTTATTTAGAGATCACAAGCAGGCAGAGAGGTAGGCAGAGAGACGGGGGAAGCAGGCTCCCCACTGAGCAGAGAGCCCGATGTGGGGCTTGATCCCAGGACCCCAGGATCATAACCTGAGCCGAAAGCAGAGTCTTTAACCCACTGAGCCACCCAGGTGCCCCTAAAGATTCAATTCTAATAAAAATTTTATTCACTGTTATTTTCCCTTCAAGCCTCCCTCTGATAGATGTATCAGCATCACAGAATAATTTATCTAGGCCTGCCTTCCCAAAAGACATTCCATTTGATTTCCTTATACTTGGTATTCACTAATGAATTAAGATTTCTATACCATACCTTTGTCATTTCTCAATAAAAAAATATTAAAGTTGATGCCATCAAGAACGCGCTCCCATGCACCTAAGATACTTTGTTAATTTATCTCTGAAGTGATTAAAGAATGTAAATTCTCACAGTTAAAAGCCATTTTAAAAACAGCTGATTAGATCTTTCTTATTCCTTAGATACAAAAAAACACTGAAGTATGCTAATAGCTAAGAACATTTTATTGCCCTAATCTTCTCAGTGTACACTAATCTTACTTCACATAATACTGTAATAATATATATACTATAAAATAAATTCATAGGTATTGCTTCATATTTATGATCCAGTGCTCCAGAGTCTAGATTAACTGAACTAGTGACCTAAAAGTTAACATATTTTGAAAAATGGCTACATAAATTTGCTACATTTTCTACTCAGTAGAGTAGGGCCCATCCACCTTTAATAAATGAGGTAGTGTGGAATAATGGCAAAAACATTAGCTTAGGAGTTACACAGACCTGGTTTTGAATTCCAGTTGTGGAACTGTCTAAATCTGGGCAAGTAACTTAAGCTCTTAGAGTTATGCTGCACAAGTAACTATTAGCTACTTGTGGTTATTTAAATTTAAATAAAAAAATAAACCTCAAAATTTATTTCTTTAGTTACATTAGCTCCATTTCAAGTGCTCAACAGTATACTGTAGAACACAGATACACAGTAATTCCATCAGTATACTGTAATCAGTATACTGTAGAGCACAGATACACAGTAATTCAACAGTATACTGTAATCAGTATACAGTAATTCTCAACAGTATACTGTAAAGGACAGATACACAGTAATTCCACAGTATACTGTAATTAGTATACAGTAATTCTCAACAGTATACTGAAGAGGACAGATACACAGTAATTCCATCATTGAAGAAAATCCTACTGTCCAGTGCTACCTTAGAGTTTCAGATTATATATCTGAAAAACATGAAAATGCCTTCCTTCCTTTTATATGGTTATCATGAAGACTAAATACATAATTATATAAAAATGGATTGTACTTGGCAAATGGACAAGTAATTTTAGCTCCCCAGTCTTTCCTTGCTGAATAAAGATGTTAAGTGGCTGGACTTACTCCTCATTTTTCTTCTCAGATGTATGGGATGTTAGTGAGGTTCTGGCCGAGATACATCATATCAATAAAACACAACATACCTGATGTCTCAAAACAGAAAAAGCCAAGATTTTGATTAAAAGAAAACAGGTACATTATCATCCTCAGCCTTTTTCAAACACAGGTTATACTGACGAAGAAGGGATTCCCTACCCAAAGAGGGGCAGCTGATTGCATAACACATGAAAATTTTAGAATAGGAATTGGCAAATTACAGCTCTGGGCTAAATCCGACCAGGCTTCTGAGCTAAAATTGTTTTTTTTCTTTCTTTTCTTTCTTCTTTTTTTTCTTCTTTTTTTTTTTTTTTTTTTTTACATTTTTTAAAGATTCTATTTATTTGCCAGAGAGAGTGAGAGCACATGAGCGCAAGCAGGGGGAGTGGTAGGCAAAGGGAGAGGCAGGCCCCCTGCTGAGCAAGGAGGCCGGTGTGGGACTTGATCCCAAGACCACCTGGGCCAAAGGCAGACACCTAACCAACTGAGCCACCCAGGTGTCCTGTTTTCTTTCTTCTTCCTCTTCTTTTTTTTTTTTAAATAAAGAATTGTAAAAACAAAAATAAAAAACAAAGAAGAAAATGTGACCTTGTGTTTTGTAGAGTCTAACAAATTTGCTATCTAAACTTTTACAGAAAAAACTCCTGATTTAGAAAATTAAATAAGAGATTAAAAAAATATCAGAGCTTCATACTATACAAACTTATAGTCTCATAAGGCCATTAATTAAATAGCATTAAAACTTAACAAAGGTAATCCTACTTTTCATAAGATAAGAAGACCATGCATTAAAATTATTTAAAACTTTAGAATAATGACTTGTCAATTCAAAATTATTAATGACTTGTTTAAAATCAATAAAACAGAGAAACTGCCTTCTTCCAAAAGATAACAGGTCCTAGAACAGAATTCTATCAGACAAAGATTTACAAAAACCAGCACTAAAGAAGAGCATCAGATTAACTCCCACAAAAGACTCATCCTTTCCAAGCACTTCTTTAATCAAAATACAGTTGATTCCCTTTATTTGCAGTAGCTGCATTCCATAAAATAGCTGTGAAAAGTGATTTAGGGAATACTGAAACACTGCTCCTAGGGAAAATAAGGGGTTAATTTCTTGCAATCCTCTGGTTACATTTTTATCAACTGACCAATATATAACCTTGATTCATATGTGTTTCTGTTTAAAAACACCTTATTTAATATATAGTTAATTCACTGACATTAAACTTAGGGTCAACAGCACTATAACTCATGCCTAAACCAAGTATATTGAACACATATTTTCTCTGTAAGGCACATCACGTATTTCTTGCACTTAAAAATACTAGACAGCATTTGTATACTACGCATGGGAGCCATTTTAAATAGCAGCACCACCAAAAAGAGAAAAACATGTAGGACTAATTCGATCACAGTTGGGATAGTTAGGGGAATCCAAATCAAAAGTAGAATGAGATATCACCTCACAATTGTCAGAATGGGTAAGTGCCTTATCCGTCTTCACTTGGGAACATAAAATATGGATTATTTTCTGCTTTACTAACAGAACTGAAATGTAAATTTTTCTTTATAAGAATTTTTGTTACCTATTTTGTAATAAAGACTACATATTTATTAGTCTAATATAAAGTCAGTCCTAATGATTTAGAGATCATCATGTAGCAAAGGATTTTTTGTATTAAACAGGAGTCCTAGGTGTTATATCCAACTGATGAATTACTAAACTCTACATCTGAACCTAATAATGTACTATATGTTGGCTAATTGAATTTAAGTTTAAAGAAAGAAAAAAAAAGAAATCAAGAGTCCTATGATAAGTATAAAATTTTTAAATTTAAAGATTAAAAAAGAGGTGCCTGGGTGGCTCAGTTGATTAAGCATCCAACTCTTGATTTCAGCTCAGGTCATGGGTCCTGGGATCGTACCCCAAGCCAGGCTCCAAGCTCAGCGGGGAGTCTGCTTCTCTCCCTCTCTCTCATTGCCCCTCCCCCCGCTCACATACTCTTGCTTTCTCTACCTCTGAAATAAGTAAATCTTGACAAAAATTTAAAGATAAAAGGTGAGCCCTGAAAACTAAATAGAAAATGAAATAAACAATGCAGAGGCAATGATCACAGAGAGGAACAATTCACAGTGATTACAACCAAGTTAATTGATTGTCCATCCCTAATGGGTAATATAACCAAAGGCCAGAAAGAACAGCAAAAAATACATATGCAAAAACAACAAAAATCTTAAAACTGTTTTTAATAATGTATTTAATATATTTCTAATAATCACACTGTTGGAAGCAGTGTTAACACTTTATAATGAAACTGTTGCGTATATTGTTTTGTAGAATAAAACAAAGTACATTGGCATTTGAGAGACTGAGATTTTTGTATGCGAAAAAGATAGATGAAATTAAAGCAAAATCTTCTCTCAATTTAAATAGAAATTGTCAGTTAATTATCCTCCATTACTATGATACAGGAGATAAAAACAATGAAACACATTAAAATACACTATAGGAATTCATTAAGAAAATTGAGGAATTCAGGGGCACCTGGGTGGCTCGGTGGGTTGAAGCCTCTGCCTTTGGCTCTGATCATGGTCCCAGGGTCCGGGATCGAGCCCCGCATCAGGCTCTTTGATCTGCAGGGAACCTGCTTCCCCACCCTCTCTCTGCCTGCCCCTCTGCCTGCTTATGATCTCTGTCAAGTAAATAAATAAAATCTTAAAAAAAAAAAAAAGAAAATTGAGGAATTCAGAAGCTCTAAGGGGAAAAGGACATGACCTGATTTCCTCAATAAATAAACACAAAATGGAGGCAGAGACTTACGAGACTTAAAATCAATAAATTCAAACATATGATACCGTTTGGAATGAGAATTTAAAAATGAACTTTAAAAAGTTATGAACCCACGGAATGGGAGAAGATATTTGCAAATGACAGTACAGACAAAAGGTTGATATCCAGGATCTATAATGAACTCCTCAAACTCAACACACACAAAACAGACAATCATATCAAAAAATGGGCAGAAGATATGGACAGACACTTCTCGAATAAAGACATACAAATGTCTATCAGACACATGAAAAAAATGTTCATCATCACTAGCCATCAGGAAGATTCAAATTAAAACTACATTGAGATATCACCTTACAAAGTTAGAATGGCCAAAATTAGCAAGACAGGAAACAACATGTGTTGGAGAGGATATGGAGAAAGGGGAACCCTCTTACACTGTTGGTGGGAATGCAAGTTGGTGCAGCCTCTTTGGAGAACAGTGTGGAGATTCCTCAAGAAATTAAAAATAGAACTTCCCTATGACCCTGCCATTGCACTCCTGGGTATTTACCCCAAAGATACAGATGTAGTGAAAAGAAGGGCCATCTGTACCCCAATGTTTATAGCAGCAATGGCCACAGTCGCCAAACTCTGGAAAGAACCAAGATGCCCTTCAGCGGATGAATGGATAAGGAAGATGTGGTCCATATACACTATGGAGTATTATGCCTCCATCAGAAAGGATGAATACCCAACTTTTGTAGCAACATGGACAGGACTGGAAGAGATTATGCTGAGTGAAATCAGTCAAGCAGAGAGAGTCAATTATCATATGGTTTCACTTATTTGTGGAGCATAACAAGTAGCATGGAGGACATGGGGAGATAGGAGAAGGGAGTTGGGGGAAATTGGAAGGGGAGGTGAACCATGAGAGACTATGGATTTTGAAAAACAATCTGAGGGTTTTGAAGGGGCGGGGGGTGAGAGGTCGGGGTACCAGGTGGTGGGTATTATAGAGGGCACGGATTTCATGGAGCACTGGGTGTGGTGCAAAAACAATGAATACTGTTATGCTGAAAATAAATAAATTTAAAAAAAAGTTATGACACATTCAGAGATTATTTTTTTTTAAAGATTTTATTTATTTATTTGACAGAGAGAAATTACAAGTACACTGAGAGGCAGGCAGAGAGAGAGAGAGAGAAGGAAGCAGGCTCCCTGCTGAGCAGAGAGCCCGATGCGGGACTCGATCCCAGGACCCTGAGATCATGACCTGAGCCGAAGGCAGCGGCTTAACCCACTGAGCCACCCAGGCGCCCCTCAGAGATTATTTTTAATATATGTGCAGCTGAAGCAAGGGTGTATTATTTTTAAAATGTACTCTTTAATAACTGTCACCTGTTTCACCCATTGCCCACCCACTTCCCCTCAGGAGGTTTTCCATAGTTAATAGTCTGTCTTTTTTTCCTTTCTTTATTTGTTTTGCTTCTTAAAGTCTACATATGAGTGACATCAAATGGTACTTGTCTTTTTCTGACTTATTTCACTTAGCATTACACATATTAGCTCCATCCATATTTGCAGCTGGTTAAGATTTCACTCTTTTCCATAGCTGAACAACATCCCATTGTGTGTGTGTATAACAACCTACACACACACACACACACACACACATTTTCTTTATCCATTAATCTACTGATGGGCATTTGGCATTTGTGGTGCTTCCACAGTATACATACTGTAAATAATACTGCAATAAACATAGGGGTGCATGTATCCCTCTGAATTAACGTTTTTGTATTTTTTGTGTGAATACCCAGTAATGCAATTACTGGATCACAGGGTACTTCTATTTTTAATTATTTGAAAAACCATCATAGCATTTGACACAGTGGCTATACCAGTTTGCATTTCCACAAACAGTGCAACAGTGTTCCCTTTCCTCCACATCCTCACTAACATTTCTAATGTTTTCAATTTCACCCATTCTGACAAGATGGTATCTCACTCTAGTTTTGATTTGAATCTCCCTAATGTTCTTTGATGTTGAACACCATTTCATGTGTCTGTAGGCCATCTGTATATATTCTCTGGAAAAATGTCCATTCATGTCTTCTGCACATTTTAATTGGATTATTCATTTTTTAGGTGTTGAATTTTCTAAGTTCTTTAGGTATTGTTGGTACTAACCCATTATCAGATGTGTCACTTGCAAATATCTTCTCCTACTCCACAGGTTGACTTTTAGCTTTGTTGATTTTTTCCTTCACTATCCAGAAGCTTTTTAGTTTGAAGATGTCCCTATAGTTTATTTCTGCTTGTTTCCCTTGCCTCAAGACACATATCTAGTAAGAAGTCACTATAGCCAATATCAAAGAAGTTAATACCTGTGTTCACTTCTAGGATTTTTATAGTTTCAGGTCTCACAGTAGGTCTTTAATCCATTTACAATTTATTTCTGTTTATGGTTTAAGAAAGTGGTCCAATTTCATTATTTTGCATGTTGCTATCCAGTTTTCTGAACACTTGTTAAAGAGACTTGTCTTTTTCCCATTGGATATTCCTTTTTGCTTTGTCAAAGATTAAATGACCATATAATTATGGATTCATTACTGGGTTTCCTATTCTATTCTAATTTTATGCCAGTACCATACTGTTTTGATCACTACAGCTTTGTAAAATAACTTGACCAACTGTGATGCCTCCACCTATACTTTTCTTTTACAAGATTGCTTTGACTATTCAGGGTCTTTTGTGGTTCCATACAAATTGTAAGATTATTTGTTCCTGTGAAAAATAATGTTGCTGTTTTGACAGGCATTGCATTAAATGGATAGATTGCTTTGGGTACTATACACATTTTACCAATATCTGTTCTTTTAGTTCCTGAGCATGAAATGCCTTTCCATTCCTTTGTGTCATCTTCAATTTCTTTAATCAGTGTTTCATAGTTTTCAGAGTACAGGACTTTCACCTCTTTGGTTAGGTTTACTCAAGGTACCTTAGTGTTTACTATGTAATTGTAAATAGGACTGATTTCTTCATTTCTCTTTTTGCTACTTCATTTCTGGTGTACAGAAATGGAATAATGTCTGTATATTGATTTTGTATCCAGCAACTTCACTGAATTATTTAATCAGTTCTAGCAGTTTTATGGGGTGGTATTTTAATTTAGTTACATATAGTACTCCATCATCTGCAAATAGTGAATGTCTGACTTCTTACTTGCTGATTTGGATGCCTTTTATTTCCTTTTGTTGTGTGATTGCTGTGGCGCGCACTTCCAGTAAAATATTAAATAACAGCAGTGAAAGAGGACATCGCTGTTGTGCTTCTGACCTTAGGGGAAATGCTCTCAGTATTTTCCCCACTAAGGATGATATTAGCTGTGGGTTTTTAGCATATGGACTTTATTATGTTAAGGTATGCTGCCCCCAAAGCTACTTCATTTAAGATTTTTAGCATGAATGGATGTTGCAGTTTGTCAAATGATTTTCCACATCTACTGAGAAGATCAAATGCTTCGTATCATTTATTAATACAGTGTATCACACTGATTGATTTGTGACCACTGAACCACTCTTGCAACCTAGGAATAAATCCCACTTGATTGTGGTGAATAATTTTTTTAATGTATCTTAGATTTAACAGCGAGTACTTTGTTGAGGATTTTTGCATCTATGCTCCTCAGAGATATTGGCCTGTAGTTGTCTGTTTCATGATGTATTTATCTCATTTTTGTATCAAGGTTATGCTGGCTTTTCTATCTTTTGTAATCATTTAAGAAGAGTAAGTAGTAACTCTTCCTCAAATGTTTGGTAGAATCCTCCCATGAAGCCATCTGGCCCTGGACTCTGTTGCAAGATTATGGATTACTGATTCAATTTCTTTGCTGGTGATTGGTCTGTTCAAATTTTCTTTTTTTCCTGCTTCAGTTTTAGCAGTTAGTATGTTTCTAGGAATTTATCCATCTCTTTTAGCTTGTCCAGTTAGTTAACATATAGTTTTTCATACTATTCTAATAATTTGTATTTCTCTGCTGTTGGTTGGTATTTCTCCACTTTCACTTATAGTTCTATTTGGGTCCTTTCCC
This sequence comes from Mustela erminea, assembly GCF_009829155.1. Classification (NCBI taxonomy): domain Eukaryota; kingdom Metazoa; phylum Chordata; class Mammalia; order Carnivora; family Mustelidae; genus Mustela; species Mustela erminea. The sequence goes on along the minus strand of NC_045635.1, from coordinate 71,641,815 downwards.
TTTTCTTTTTGGTATGTCTGGCTACAGATTTGTTAATCTTATTGATATTTTCAAAGAACCAGCTCCTGGTTTCATTGATCTGTTCTACTGTTTTCTTAGTTTCTATATCATTTATTTCTGCTCTATTATTTTATTATTTCCTTCCTTTTACAGGTCTTAGGCTTCCTTTGTTGCTTCTCTTCTAGTTGCTTTAGGTACAAAATTAGGTTGTTTGAGATTGCTCCTCTTTCTTGAGGTAGGCCTGTATTGCTACATACTTCCCTCTTAAGACTGCTTTTGCTGCATCCCAAACATCTTGGTAGTTGTGTTTTAATTTTCATTTGTTTCCATTGTATTTTTTAAACTTTTTATTTCCTGGTTGACCCATTCATTGTTTGCTACCATGTTATTTAACCTTCATGTACTTGAGTACTTTCCAAATTATTTCTTGTGGTAGACTTCCAAGTTTCATATTGTGGTCAGCAAAGGCATATAGTATGACTGCAATCTTCCTGTATCCTGTTGATGCCATTTTTTAAAAAAAAATTATTTATTTGACAGAGAGAGGTCACAAGTAGGCAGAGAGGCAGGCGGGGCAGGGGGGAAGCAGGCTCCCTGCTGAGCAGAGAGCCTAATGTGGGGCTCGATCCCAGGACTCTGGGATTGTGACCTGAGCTGAAGGCAGAGGACTTAACCCACTGAGCCACCCATGCGCCCCAACAGAGGCCATTTTTTGTGACATAATATGTGATCTATTTTAGAGAATGTTCCACGTACACTTGAAAAAAAAATGTGTATTCTGCTCTTTTAGAATGTAAAGTTTTGAATACATCTGTTACATCCATCTGGTCCAGTGTGTCACTCAAATCCATTATTTTCTTGCTGATATTCTGTTTGGACGATCTGTCCATTGATGTTATGTGGAGTGTTAATGCCCCATACTATTTGTTATTGTAGTACTATTGATTAGTTCCTTAATGATTGCTATTAATCATTTTATGTATTTGGGTGTTCCCATCTTGGGTGCATAAATATTTATAACTTTTCTATATTCTTGATGAATTGTCCCCTTTATTATACAGTACCATTACTGTGCCTTATGGAAGTCTCTGCTTTAAAATCTATTTTGTCCAATACAAGTATTGCTACTCCAGCTTTCTTATGACACCTATTTGCATGACAAACATTTGTCCATCCTCTCACTTCCAATCTGCAAGTGTCTTTAAGTCTATAATGAGTTTCTTGTAGGTAACATAAATGTTATGTATTTATTTATTGTTTGTTTAGTTGTTTATTTATCTATATGACACAGAGAGAGAGAGAGAGCACACAAACAGGGGGAGCAGCAGAGGGAGAGGGAAAAGCAGGCTCCCTGCTGAGTGGGGAGCCCAATGCAGAGGCTCAGTCCTGGGACCCTGGGATCATGACCTGATCTGAAGGCAGACAATTAACTGACTGAGCCACCCAGGTGCCCCAGTCTGGTTTCTTTTATATGTTTTGATACTGTAAATCTTTTGACTGGAGCACTGAGTCCATGTACAAAGTAATTATTAATAGATAAGTACTTATTGCAATTTTATTCCTCGTTTTGTAGTTGTTTCTGAAAATTTTCTGTTCCTTTATTGTATTTCTCTCAGGTTTCGCTTATTTTCTTTAGTGATATATTTGTATTTCTTTTTCTTTATCCTTAGCATATTTAGTAATGGTTTTTGATAGTTACCACTAACTTTCTGTGTAACCTCTTCTGCAAATAGCAGTATATTTTAAGTCTATGGTCATTCAAGTGTCAATCCATTCTTTCTTCCTCTCCTCCTCATGTTTTAGGTATATGTCATTATATTTTATACCTTTTATGTGTGTGAATTACTTGGCTGTCTTTTTACAGAAATACTCATTTTACTGCTTTTGTGCTTCCTGCCTTAATACTGTCATTTTTGGTCTCTCCTTTCCAAAGAGTCCCCTTTAATATTTCTTGCAGAGCTGGCATACTGGCCACAAACTCCTTTAGTTTTTGTTTGGGAAACTCTTTCTCTCTCCTTCTATTTCGAGTAACAGTGTTGCTAAATTGAGTCTTGGCTGTGTCTTGCTATGGATCTCCTTTGGTTCATTTTGTTGGGGGAATCTCTGCGCTTCCTTATGTTACCTACAAGAAACTCATTATAGACTTAAAGACACTTGCAGATTGGAATTAGGAAGTTTTTTGCTCTTATTTCTTCAAATTAAATTTCTGCCTCCTTTTTTCACTCTTCTTCTGAGATCCCTATAATGCAGATGAAGTGTCTGATGAAGTCACTGAGTTCCCTAAGACTGCTCTCATTTGGAATAGTTTTCTTCTCCTTTGCTGAGTTTGGTTACTTTCCATTACTTTGTCTTCCAGGTAGTTAATTTGTTCCTCAGCTTCCTCTAGTCTGCTATTTTTTTCCAGCAAGTGCATTTTAAATTTCATTTATTGTGTTCTTCAGCTCTGATTGATTCTTTTTTATCTCTTTGTGAAGTGTCTCACTGATATTCTCCACACTCTTCTCAAGTCCACTGAGTATCTTTACGGTCATTACTTTAAATTCTCTATCAGCCATATTACTTACATCTGTTTTGCTTAGGTCTCTTGCTATGGTTTGGTCTTGTTCTTCCATTTGGAACATATTTCTCTGTCTTCTCATTTTGTTTCTGTGTCTGCTTCTGTATGTTAGTAGAGTTAGCTATGTCTCTTGCTTTTGAAGGTAATGGCCTTAAGAAAAAGAGATCTTGTAGTGTCCTGCAGTGCAGTGCACTAGAAATGCACCAGAGCCTAGCATTTCAGGGACTATGTCCTATATGTGTTGTGTGTGCTCTGCTGTTGAGTCTTGGCTTCTTTTTCCTTCAATCCTTCAATCCAGTTGTCTGCAGAGGTTCTCTTTGCAGTGTTTGGTCCCCAGCAGGTTGGGGCAAATTTTAACATGATGTGCAGTGGTCTCCTTGTGAAATGAGATCTGCACCCAGCACCTCTGGAACTGAGGTCCTACAAAACACACAGGTTGGGAAATGTGGTATTGGCAAGGTTTGCTCCTATCTTCCAGGCGAGGGGCTTGCAGCACCAGGACTAAGTATAGCATGACTGGGAGGTGAGAATCCACAGACGCATGGTGGATGAGGGGATGTGCAGGGCTTGGTATAAGATGTTAAGTAAAGAGTGTCTGTGGTGCTCTGCTTCCAGCAAGTGGCCACTATTCATACCTGGGGATAGGGGAGGGAATTAGTGCCTGCCATCTCCTTTGTTCCTGGAAAGGTCTCCCTATAATCCCTGTCTCTTAGGGCCATTCTCTGAGATGAGTAAACAACTACCTCCCATATGCCCCTGGTCTTTTTCAAACTGCTGTTTCCAGGCTATATCTCTGGAGTTTGTCATGCCAGTTGTCACATCATTTTCTAGATTACTTAAGCTGATGTGAGTGTTATCTAGGTGTATCTGTGGGATGAGGTGAGCTTAGAGTCCTACTACTATGTCATCTTTCCAACCAACCTCATATGCAGAGATATTTTAACACTGACCATGTACCTGGTATTAGGGAATTTTTATGTATGATAATTTTTTTTTGTATGATAATTTTTTAAAGAGTTCCAGTTTTTAAGAGATATATGCTAATATTTTTACAGATGAAATATGTCTCAGATATGCTTCAAAGTATTCCAGGGGTGGGTAAAGATGAAAGATTTGCCAGGATTTGATTATTGTTGAAGCTCAGGGACAGGCATATATTATATATGTTACATTACATTTATATTATATTATGCTATATTACATCATTGTATTTCACACTGTTTTCTGTACGTTTGTAAATGTTTGAAATTCTCCAAAATAAAAAACTTTTTAAAACTTCCATGAAACTTATGATATATCCCATTATCTGTCAACAGCATTTTTCAGTTGAAATGAAGGCAGTTTACTAATATTGATAAAAGGCAAGAATAGAAGAAAGCATTCTAGAATTCCAACTTTAATATTCTACTGCACTCAAGTACAAAAGTTTATATCTCTTCCTTACTCTGTACTCTCTAGTCTTTCATTCAACAAACATTTTCTTAAAAATATTTATTTGAGAGAGAGAAAGCATGAGTGGAGGGAGGGGCAGAGGGAGAAGCAGACTCCCTGCTCAGAATGGAGCATGATCCCAGGACCCTCAGATCATGATCTAAAGAAGTCGGACACTTAACTGAGACAACCAAGCACCCCCTCAACAAACATCTTCTAGTGCCTAATGTAAAATTTAGGTGCTGGGTTGCTAAAATGATTAATATATAATCCATATCCTCAAATAATCACAGTATAGTAGAGAAGATAAATATATACTACAAAAAGAGCCCATAGTGATGAATTTTATAATACAGGTAGGTACGGAGTGCTAACGGATCCACTACCCTAACTAGACCAAGCCTTTGCTGCCTGATTAGTAAAATAATGGAGAGAGGAGAGACTTCAGAGTGAGAATGGGTGTGTCATTTTTAAAATGCTGTAATACTACTTATCTCATAGGAACAAACAGAGAAAAGGGGCTCATATATTTTAATTATAACCATCATCATCATTTCCATCATCACCAATCTCCTAGCCAAAGGCCACCACTCCATTCTCATCTAATTCCAACCAACTGTAATTACCACTGTCAAACTAAAAGCATTCTTTTGTCAGATTACTACTCTGCTCAAAAAAATTGGTGTCCTCTTGCCTAGAATACTATTTAAAACCATTTTGTATTTTATACTCTTCATAATCTATCCCCAATCCATACAGATAGTCTTCTTTCCCCCTATTCCCCAATAATTACCCTTAACTTCTTTTTTTAATTTAAATTCAATTTTTAAATTAAATTTAATTTTTAATTTAAATTCAATTAGCCAACTTATACTTATACATCATTAGTTTCAGATGTAGTGCTAAATGACTGATCAGTTGTGTATAACACCCAGTGCTCATCACATCATGTGCCCTCCTTAATGCTCATCACCCAGTTACCCCAACCACCCACCCACCTCCACTCTAGCAATCCTTAGTTTGTTTCCTACAGTTAAATGTTTCTTACAGTTTTTCTCCCTCTTTGATGACTTCCCATTCAGTTTTCCTCCTTTCCCCAATGGTCTTCTGCCCTGTTTCTTGTATTTCACATATGAGTGAAACCAGATGATAATTGTCATTCTCTGACTGACTTTACTTCACTCAGCATAACACCCTCCAGTTCCACCCATGTGAATGTAAATGGTAAGTATTCATCTGTTCTGATGGCTGAGTAATATTCCATTGTACATATATGCCACATCTTCCTTACCCATTCCTCTATCCATGGACATCTCAGCTCTTTTGACACACTGGCTATTGTGAACATTGCTGCTATGAACACTGGGGTACAGGTACCCCTTTCTTTCACTATATTTGTATTTTTGAGGTAAATACCTAGTAGTGCAATTGCTGGATCATACAGTAGCTCTATTTTTAACTTCTTGAGAAACCTCCATACTGTTTTCCAGAGTGGCTACACCAGCTTACAATTCCTACCAACAGTTTAAAAGGGCTCCCCTTTCTCTGCATCCTCGCCAACACATGTTGTTTACTTTCTTGTTAACTTTAGCCATTCTGACTGGTGTGAGGTGGTACCTCACTGTGGTTTTGATCTGTATTTCCCTGATGCCAAGGCATGTGGAGCATTTTTTATATATCTGTTGGCCATTTGGATGTCTTCTTTCTAAAAATGTTTGTTCATGGCTTCTGCCTATTTCTTGATTGCATTATTTGTTCTTTGGATGTGGAGTTTGGTAAGTTCTTTATAGATTTTGGATAATAGCCCTTTATCTGATATGTCATTTGCAAATATCTTCTCCCATCTTCCTAATTTTGACAATGCACAATTCTGAAGTTCAGTGATAATTTCCCAGTGTATAATTTACTACAGATAAGATATTGCTATCTTGTTTCTCTTAAACCTACAAGGGAAGTTCTGAACACATATTACATTATATCAAAATAATACTCTAGATTATATGACCAGAATCCCTCTTTTTACCCACACTGAACATCTTGAATGTGGAGACGACCAGAGGAAATTTCAAAAAATAAGAGGTAAAAGTCATTTACAATCACACACAATGAAAATCTGCTTCCTAGTTAAATAAATTAATTTGAAAACTTCACCCTAAAGATATCTTTTTGTTGTTGTTTCTTGATGGAGAGAATGTAGGTGTGTGTGAAGTAGTGGAATTGCTACTAAACACAAAAAATGGAATAAATGTAGTAATTACAATTTGATTAGCAACTTAAGAATTTCAAAGTGTCCAAAAAAATTGGAAAGTGTTCATATCTAGTAATATCACTTGAGCATTAGGATACCTGTGTTTAATCCCAGTTCTGTTCGTAAACAACTACATAATCTCTGGGCCAAAGTATCCCTATTTATAAAATGAAGGACCTCAAGCAGACAATTTCTTAGGACCCTTAGAATTATATTGTCCAATATGGTAGCCACTACCAACATATGCTATTTAAATTTATATTTCAATTAAATTAATTTAAAACAAATTAAATTAAATTTCAATTAAATAAAATTGAGAATGCAGTTCCTTCATCCCCTAACCACATTTCAAGGCCTCAAAAGATAAATGTGACTCTAGTGGCCACCACACTGGACAGCACAAAAACAGAACATTTCCATCACTGAAGAAGTTTTATTGGGTTGCACTGCTTTAGAGCTCCAACATTACATCTTTCTTATGATTCTATCAGAAAGAAGAGATTAAGATTTCAATGAGATATATGCACCTCCATATTTACTGCAGCATTATTCACAATTGCCAAGATATGGAAACAACTCAAATGTCCATCAATAAACACATGAAAAAGAATGTGGTACATATACAAAATGGAGTATTATTCAGCCCTGAGACAGAATGATATCCTGCTATTTGTTTTTGTTGTTGTTTGTTTAATTTTTTAATTTATTTCTTTTCAGCATAACAGTATTCATTGTTTTTGCACCACACCCAGTGCTCCATTCAATACGTGCCCTCTCTAATACCCACCACCTGGTTCCCCTAACTTCCTAACCCCCGCCCCTTCAAAACCCTCAGACTGTTTTTCAGAGTCCAGAGACTCTCATGGTTCACCTCCCCTTCCAATTTCCCTCAATTCCCTTCTCCTCTCCACCTCCCCTTTTCCTCCATGCTATTTGTTATGCTCCACAAATAAGTGAAACCATATGATAATTGATTCTGCTTGACTTATTTCACTCAGCATAATCTCTTCCAGTCCTGCTATTTGTAACAATATGGATGGACCTTGAGCACATGATACTAAGTGAGATAAATCAGAGAAAGACAAGTACTGTATGAAATCATTGATATGTGTAATCTAAAAAGTCAAACCTATAAAAAACAGTAAGATGGTAGTAACCAGGGGACAGAGGTAGATAAGATTGATGGTGTTTAAGTGTACAAACTTGTAACAAGTAAAAAAAAAAAGAGAGAGAGATTGAAAGCACAGTATAATGAATACAGATAATATTGTACTGTAATTATGTAATATGATAAGTATCATTACAATGGCAATCATATTATAATATATAAATGTATCAAAGTAACACACTGTATATCTTTAACTTACACTATGTTACATGTGAAGTTTATTTGATAAAAAATTATTTACATGGTTTCTGCTTTTACACATACCAATCTTTTTATTTTTTTAAATTTAATTTTATTTTTTTGTGTGTGTTCCAAAATTCATTGTTTATGCACCATACCCAGTGCTCCATGCAATACATGCCCTCCTTAATACACACATATCAATCTTAACTCTACAACCATCTATTTAAGGTTTGTGCTGACCTGAAGACAGCAGTAGAAAGAGCTGGATGTTTTTCATGCTACTGCAGAGGAATATAATGGCATTATACTTTCAAGAAAGTAAAAAGAAAATTTAAAGCTTAGTGATTTTATTCTTACATAGGAATGGTTCTGAACATGATTTAAATCTATAAATCAGAGAATAGTCTAATAAAAATCATAAAAACAAACCTATTATATATATACATTTTTCCCATTCTTTAAGCAAAGATTAGTCAAGCATAATGCTAGGTACTAGGAATATAAACATAAAAAAATATGCTCTTACCTTTCCCACACCCCATCTCTGAGGAAACTCACCATCACTTTTCTAACCTTGTATCTATTCATTACTCTCCTTCAGGTACTCTTTGAGTATAAACTCAACTGGTTGACTGCCTCCATGTCATTACCCCATTAATACCCTCTGTACTAAAATCCTGGCCATTCTTAAGTACTTGTTATGACACTACTTATGTAGTCTTTCCTAACTTAATTATATTTGTTTTGTCACTCCATTTTGAACCCTACAGACTGCATTTCACTTGATGATAAGGACTCTCAGCAGTGTTGTAGCCATTTTACCCCAGGCTTGTACCAAGGATACCTTTTAGTATAAATTAGTAACAGCAGAATACCAGGTCAAAATAACCTATCTTTGGACAAATGTAAGATCTAAAGACTAAAATATGATGTAATCACATCATCTTTATCCATTCTTTAGATTTTCATTGGGCCTACAAATCATCACATTTCTGATGTGTGAGAACTTAGAACAGGGGGTAAAAATGAGCATATTCAAGATAACCTGTTTATACATTATTATGTATTACCCCACAGGTTTAAAATTAGAAAAAGCCAGTTTTGGCATGAAACAGGTCTTTCATCTGAAATTTCTTACAATATGAAACACAAGGTTTATGAAATACTAATGTGGTATAATTTATTAACTATCACCAGAAATCTGCTAATAAACCCAAAATCCATTAGATACTATATTTTTGTTAGACATGAAAACTGTCAAATCATGAATTTGCTTATTTTTCTCTCAGCCCTGAACTGACATTTTTGTTAAAAACAAAGAGTATCACCTGGGAAAAATACTGAAGCTTTCTCCTTGTACTATAAACATAAGGCTGATTTTTTTTATAGTTATCCACTATCATCCAGCTTTTATATATATAGTGGTTTTATTAGTTCTAATCTAACAATACTATGGGGACACATGATGACCAAGCATGATCCAAAGTGAAATAAAGGGGATGAGGACACTTTCAAAGAAAGATATTTTTATACAATGATATCAAACTTGGTCAATATTAAGATATTTTTAAAGAGAGGAGTTAAGATTGTGAAAGAGTAGGAGGATTCAGAGCTTTTCATCCCTCCAACACAGCCATATAGTTATCAAATTCTTCTGAACACCCAAAAAGTCAATGAGAGGTCTAAGAGAACAAAAACTGCAAAACCAATCTACCAGTTGAAAAGCAACCACCTCTTGGAAGGTAGGAGGTGTGGAAGCTCACTTGGGGGAGACACAGCTGTGGATGCAGTGGTGGGGGGAAGACTGCTTGGAGCATATGCAATGTATTAGAAGCAACTGGGACAAAATCTGATCTTTTACATTCTCTATTGTGGGGGACATTCCTGGATTAAGGGTGCTCAGGTGGCAGGGAGGGGCAGAATACCAGGAGTGACAGGGTGGTCTGAGGTTCTCCTGGGTTGCAGGAAGAATGGGTGGCACCAAGGTGCTGAGCTATTTCCACTTACAGGAGCCAGCAAGCCCGCAGAGAACAGCGAATCTTGGTATAGGGTTTCTGCTATAAACTGCAAACTGCCAGGTGGTCATGTGACTGCTTTTCTGGGACAGGCTGGCAAGTGTGGCAAGACTCTCCCCTGGAGGAACCGTGTGGGTCTGTGGCACCAACATCCATGGAATTTGGAGTTTTGACCTGGTCACACAACTGAGAGGCTTGGACATGCACAGGGTGAATCCAGGGTTGAGATGGAAACCAGAGAAACAAATAGGGTGACTGACTCCTTTTCTGTGAGGGCTCATTGAAGGGCTACAGAGGAGCGTGTAGCCATTTTCGTCCAAGGCTACAGAAGAGCGTGCAGCCATTTTCGTCCCACCTTTCAGTGCTAAAAGGCTTCAGGGAGCAAAAGAGCGCCACCTCCTGGAGGCCAGGGACTTATACCCAAGCCCCAGGTCCCTGCAACCTGGGGAAGCATTTCCACTGAAACAAGTCACCTGAGAATCAGTGTAACAGGCCCCTCCCCCAGAACAGCACAAACAACTAGTTGGCATCAAGTTTTTAGATCATACAGTGCTGCAAAGCTTCAGCGCTAGAGGGGATAGGATTGAGCTTCCATTTTACTTGTATTACTTCTTTTACTTTTAAGATCTTTTATTTTCTTATATATCCCAATTCCTTTTAAATTTCTGTTACTATTTTATTTATGTATGTACACTTTGTATATCTATATAAAGAGATATTATTTTTGGTCTACTTTATTTATTTATCCTTATTTTGGAATGTAGATTCTTTTAACAAGCACACCAAAACACACACAAGATCTTTTTTTTTTTTTTTTTTTTGGTTTTCTTATTTTGTGTTTTTGTTTTTTCTTTTGTTTTTGTTGTTTGTTTCTGTTTTTTGTTTTGGGTTTTTTTAATTCTTTTTTTTTTCCTTCCCTCTTTTCTTTTCTAGACAAAATGATGAGATGGAAGAATTCACCCCAAAACAAACAACACAAGCTAGAACTCACAGCCAGGAATTTAGTCAATACAGACACAAATAAGATGTCTGAACTAGAACTTAAAACAACTATAAGGATACTAGCTAGACTTTAGGACACTAGAGAATCCCTTATTACAGATATAAAAGAACTAAAATCTATGCAGGCTAAAAATAAAAATGCTATAACTGAGATGCAAACACAAATAGAGGCCATAAAAACAAAGGAGAAGAATGAATCAGTGATACACAAGATAAAATTATAAGAAATAATGAAGCCAAAAAGAAGAGTAAAAGAAAGGTGATGAACCATGAAGGTGTACTTACAGAACTCAGGAACTTAGTAAAACATAGCACTCATATCACAGGAGTTCCAGAAGATTAAGAGAGAGATAAAGGGGCAGGTTTACTCAAAAAAATTAAGTTTGAATAGGGAAGTACACAGATATCAAAAACCAAGAAGCACAGAGACTCCCACTAAATTAAACAAAAGCCAGCCATTGCAAAGGCATATCATAGTCAAATACACAAACACAGTAAGGAAATAATTCTGAAAGCAACAAGGGGAAAAAGTCCTTAACCTACAAGGAAAGACAGATCAAGTTCACAGCAGATGTGTCCACAGAGACTTGGCAGGACATAGAGCAGTGGAAGAATATTCATCATGTTGAATGGGAAAAATATGCAGCTAAGACTTCTTTAACAAACAAGGCTGTCATTCAAAACAGAAGGAGAGATTAAAAAAAAATTTCAGATGAGCAGAAACTAAAGGAGTTTGTGACCACTAAACAAGCCCTAAAAGAAATTTTATGGGGGATTCTCTGAGTGGAGAGAAAAAAAGACCAAAAGCAAAAAATAAAGGACCAGAGAACACCACCAAAAACACCAGCTCTACAGGTAACATAATAGCACTAAATTATATCTATCAATAATCATTCTGAATGTAAAAGGGTTAAATATGCCAATCAAAAGACACAGGGTATCAGACTGGATAGGAAAACAAAACTCATCAATAGGCAACTTACAAAAGACTCATCTTAGACCCACAGACACCTCGAGAGTGAAAGTAAGGGGATGAAGAGCAATTGATCATGCTAATGGACATCAAAAGAAACCCAGAGTAGCAATATTGGTTATCAAACTAGATTTTAAAATAAAGACTGTAACTAGAGATGAAGAAGGGCATTAATCATAATGAAGAGGTCTATCAATCAAGAAGATCTAACAATTATAAATTTTTATGGCCCTAAATTGGGAGCACCCAAATACATAAATCAATTACAAACAAACATAAATAAACTCACTGATGATAATACAATTATAGTAGGGGACTGTAACACCCCATTTACAGCAAAGGACAGATCATCTAAGCAGAAAATCAACAAAGAAACAATGGCTTTGAATGACACACTGGATCAGATAGACTTAAAGGATGTATTCAGAACATTTCATCCTAAAGCTCCAGAGTATACATTCCTATGCACTCAAAAAGCATGCACAGGAAACACTGTCCAGAACAGATCACTTACTGGGTCACAAATCACGTTTCAACCAGCATGAAAAGATTGAGATCATACCATGCAAATTTTAGACCACAACACTATGAAACTGGGAGTCAACCACAAGGAAAAAAAATTAGAAACACCTGAAATACATGGAAATTATCCCACTAAAAAAGGAATGGGTTAAACAGGAAATTAAAGAACATTTTTTAAAAATACATGGAAGCAACAGAAAATGAAAGCATGACATCCCAAAACCTTTGGAATGCAGCAAAAGCAGTCCTAAGAAGGAAGTATATTATAGTACAGGCTTACCTCAAGAAGCAAGTTGAAAAAAATCTCAAATACGTAAACCTAACCTTACACCTACAGGAGACAGAATAGGAACAGCAAATAAAGCCTAAAGCCAGAGGAAGAAGGAAAATAATAAAGATAAGAGAAGAAATAAATGATATAGAAACAAGAACAACAAAAACACAGTAAAACAGATTAAAAAAACTAAGAGCTGCTTCTTTGTAAGAATTAAAATTGATAAACCCCTAGCTAGATGTATCAAAAAAAGAGAAAGGACCAAAATAGATAAAACCATGAATGACAGAGGAAAGATCACAACCAATACCACAAAACACAAACAATTTTAAGAGATTACCATAAAAAAACTACACACCAATAAACTGGAAAACATGGAAGAAATGGACACACTCCTAAAACCTTACAAACTACCAAAACTGAAACAGGAAGAAATAGAAAATTTGGACAGACCCATAACAGCAAACAAACTGAATCAGTAATCAAAAATTTCCTAATAAACATAAGTCCCAGGCTGGATGCCTTCTCAGGGGAATTCTACCAGACATTTAAAGAAGAGTTAATACCTATTTTTCTTAAACTGTTCCAAAAAATAGAAATGGAAGGAAAACTTCCAAACCCATTCTACAAAGCCAGCATTACCTTGATTCCAAAACAAGACAAAGGCCCAACTATAAAGGAGAATTACAGGGCAATATCCCTGATGAACATGTAAAAATTCTCAATAAAATACTAACAGACTGAATTCAACAGTTCAGTAAAAGAATTATTTACCATGACCAAGTATGATTTATTCCTAGGATTCAGGGGTGGTACAATATTCCTAAAAAAAAAAAAAATCAATGTGATATACCACATTAATTAAAAAAAGGACCTGTCATAAAAAAAGGATCCTGTCAATAGATACAGAAAAAGCATCTGACAAAATACTCCTCCTTTCCTGATAAAAACACTCAAGAAAGTAGGGATAGATGGAACATACCTCAATATCATAAAGCCATATGCAAAAGAACCACATCTAATATCATCCTCAAAGGGGAAATACTGAGAGCCCTACTGTCAGGAACAAGACAAGGATGTCCACTCTCACGATTACCATTTAACATTGTACTAGAAGTCTTAGCCTCAGTAATCCCACAACAAAAAGAAATAAAAGGAATCCAAATTGACAAGGAAGAAGTCAAACATACAGTATTTGCACAGTACATGATATTATGTAGAAATGTAGAAGTAATTCATAAAAAAAAAATTGGTAGAACTCATACATGAATTCAGCAAAGTCACAGGATACAAAACCAATGTGCAAAAATCAGTTGCACTTCTATACATCAGTAACAAAGCAGCAGAAATAGAAATCAAGGAATTGATCCCATTTGTAACTATAGCAAAAAAATAAGATAACTAGGAATAAATCTAATAAAGAAATAAATGATCTATACTCTCAAAACTATAAAACAATTAGGAAAGAAACTGAAGAAGACACAAAGAAATGGAAAAGCATTCCATGTTCACGGATTGGAAGAACAAACATTTTTTAAATGGCTATACTACTCAAAGCAATCTATACATTTAATGCAATCTCCATCAAAACACCACCAGCACTTTTCACAGAGCTAGAACAAACCATCCTCCATATGTGTGGAACCATGAAAGGCCCCAAACTGACAAACCAATCCTGAAAAACAAACTTGGAGGTATCACGACTCTAGATTTCAAGCTATTACAAGTGCCCTCCTTAATACCCATCACACATCTAGCCCATTCCCCAAAATAATATATATTACTTAGCCATCAAAAAAGAATGAAATCTTGCCATTTGCAATGACTTCGGTGGAGCTAGAATGTGTTATGCTAAGTAAAATAAGTCAGTCAAAGAAAGACAAATACCACATGCTCTCACTCAATGTGGAATTTAAGGAAGAAAACAGATGAACATATGAGAAGGGGGGAAATAAAAAAAGGAGGGAGGGAAGCAAAGCTTAAGAGACTCTTCTGATAACAGAACAAATTGTTGATAGAGGAAGGTTGGTGGGGAATGGGCTGTAGTGTGATGGGTATTAAGGAGGGCACTTGTTATGATGAACACTAGGTTTTGTATGTAAGTGATGAATCACTGAATTTCACTTCATGAATGAATAAATGAATACTGCACTGTAAAATAAAGAGACATTTTTAAAGACTGATTTTAGAGAAAGAAAGAAAGCATACACATGCAGAGGGAGGGACAGAGGCAAAGGAGGTGAGAAGCAGACTCCCCACTAAGCACAGAGCCCATTGTGGGCCTTGATCTCAGGATCCTGAGATCATGACTTGAGCCAAAATCAAGAGTTGGACACTTAACTGACTGAACCACCCAGGCCCTCCAAAATTTTATTTAAATTTAAAAACATGCAAGGTGTTACTGATTGAATGTTTGTATCCCCCCAAATTCATACATTGAAGCCTTAAACCCCTAATGTGATGGTATTATAAGGTAGGGCCTTTGATAGGCAATTAGGTCTAGAAGAAGTCACTAGGGTGGAGCCCCTACAAGGGGATTAGTCTCTTTGTAATAAGAGGAAGAGACATAAGAACTCTCTCTTTCTCGTAAGCATGCACAAAAATGTATCACATGAGCATACAACTTGACAGTGGTGGTCTGCAAGCCAGGAAGGCAGCCCTCATTGAAGAATCAAATCTGCTGGCATCCTGATCTTGGATATCCCAATCTCCAAAACTGTGAGAAATAAATGTCGCTTAAGCCACTCAGTCTAATTTTGTTATAGTAGCCAGATCTAACTAAGACACATAGTATGACTCCAATGTAAGAAGATTAAATTTCTTTCAGCTTTTAGAAATGTTTATTATACATGTTTATTATACATTACAGTATGCTTACCATGCTTATTATACATTACAGTATGATCTTAGCTATCTAGAACTTTTAGGTATCTAGAGGAATTCTAAACCATGCTTATTATACATTACAGTATGATCTTAGCTATCTAGAACTTTTAGGTATCTAGAGGAATTCTAAAATATGGGGAGAGGAAAAAGAAACAAGATCTCATATTTCAGAATCTCTTGTAGCCAAAAAGCTGTTCCTCAATATCCAGCAACCAACAAAAAGGGAGAAGAACTAAAGAGCTGAGTATTATAGTATTATAGGCAAGGATATTCAAATTGGCTAGCTGTGTTTTGGCAAGTTTTGATTTATCATACAAAAACCAAGTGGGAGAAGTAACAAAAAATACATGGGATAATAAAGAATTAAAGTAGAAAGAAAGTCGTAGCAGATGCATATGCTATAGCTAAGAAAACAAACAAACAAACAATAAAGCTATAAATGGATGATGGAATAGCTCACCAATCTGGTAATGGTACCGGTGCTACACCTGAATATAATGTCCCTCAAAATATAAGGGATCTCTGAAGACAGGGTTTACTTTGTTTAAGGAACACTTACTATGTGGCAGGTGCTTTACACTCATAAGCTTTTTAATCTTCAGAGCAGTCCAATATAGTAGGTATCACTTAGGATTCTTTTGGCTGAAGTTTTGGTATCCCAAACTCAAACAGGCTTTGACAATGATGAAATATTATTCTCCCATATAAGAGGAAGTCTAGAAGTAGGCAGAACTTTCAGATTGAGTGATTTCAGTGACTTAATGAAAAACCGAGGTTCTTCCATCTCTTTGCTCTGTTGTCTACCATTAAAAATGCCATTTTCTAAAAAATAACTATTTACCTATTTGAAAGAGAAAGAGAGAGGGTGCACACAAGCAGGTGGAGCAGCAATCAGAGGGAGAGGGAGAAGCAGGCTCCCTGCTGAGCAGAGACCGCCCCCCCCAAGTGGGGTTTGGTCCCAGGACACTGGGATCATGACCCAAACTGAAGGCCGATGCTTAACTGTGCCAGCAAGATACCTATTTTAGGGGCACCATTTGGGGCACCTGGTGGGCACAGTCAGTTAAGCATCCAACTCTTGGTTTCAGCTCAGGCTGTAATCTCAAGGTCATGAGATCAAGCCCCACATTGGGCTCCACACTCAGCATGGAGTCTGCTTCAGACTCTCTACCTCTCCCTCTGAGCCTCCCCCTGAACTCTCTCTCATAAATAAATAAATAAATAAATCTTAAGAAAAGGGCCATTTTAGGGGTGTCTGGTCACTCAGTTAAGCATCTGACTTTTGGTTTAAGCTGAGGTCATGATCTCATTGGTTGCAAGATCGAGCCCCATATGGGACCCCCACGCTGAGTAGGGAGTCTGCTTGAAAATTCTTTCCCTCTGCCCCTCCCCCTGCTCATTCTCTGTTAAACAATCTTCTTTAAAAATTTTTCTAAAAATTAAAATTAAGGGGCACCTGGGTGGCTCAGTGGGTTAAAGCCTCTGCCTTCAGCTCAGGTCATGATCCCAGGGGTCCTGGGATCAAGCCCCACATTGGGCTCTCTGCTCCTTCTCTCTCTCGATGCCTGCCTCTCTGCCTACTTGTGATCTCTGTCAAATAAATAAAATCCTTAAAAAAAATTAAAATTAAAAAATTAAAATGCCATTTTATTTTTTATTTAAGTATAATTAATACACAGCTTTAAATTGGTTTCAGGTACAAAATACAATGACTCAAAAATTCTATCTATTACTCAGTGTTCATCATGATAAGTTTACTCTTAATCTCCTTCACCTATCTCACCCACTCTCTCACCCATCTCCCTTCTGGCATCCCAGTTTGTTCTCTATATTTAAGTCTGTTTCTTCCTTTTTTTCTTTGTTCATTTGTTTTGTTTCTTAAATTCCACACAGGAGTGAAATCATATGACTGACTTATTTCACTTAGCATTATGCCCTCTAGATCCAACCATGTTGTTGCAAATGGCAAGAGTTCATTTTTTTAATAGCTAAGTAATATTTCATTCTGTGTGTGTGTGTGTGTGTGTGTGTGTGTGTGTGTGTGTCTGTATACCCCCTATCTTCCTTATTCTATGGACGGAAACTTGGGTTGCTTCTACACCTTGACTTATAAAATGTTGCAATAAACACAAAAGTGCATATATCTTTTCAAATTAGTATTTGAAAAAAGTACAACATCCATTCATGATAAAAACTCTCCACAAGGTCGGTTTGGAGGGAACACACCTCAATATAATAAAGGCCTTACATGCAAAATCCACAACTAATATCATATTCAACAGTGACAACTGAGATCTCACTCCCCTAAGATCAGGAACAAGACAAGGATGTCTGTTCTCTCCTCTTTTATTCAACACAGTACTGGAAATTCAATCAATCAGACAACAAAAAGAAATAAAAGGCTTCCAAACTGGTAAGGAAGAAATAAAATTTCCACTCTTTGCATATTGATACCATATATAGAAAACCCCAAAGACAACACCAAAGTAAAGACTCCACCAAACTAGAATGGATAGATGATTCAGCAAAGTCACAGGATACAAAATTAATATACAGAAATCTGTTGCATTTCTATACACTAATAATGAAGTAGCAGAAAGAGAAATTAAGAAAGGGATCCCAATAACAAATGGACCCAAAATAACAAAATACCTAGAAATAAATTAACTAAGAAGGTAAAAGACATCTACTCTAAAAACTATAAAGTTCTGGTGAAAGACACTGAAGATGACACAAATGGGAACATATTCCATGTTCACATACTGGGAGAATAAATACTGTTAAAAAGTCCATACGACAGGGGCGCCTAGGTGGCTCAGTGGGTTGAGCCTCTGCCTTCGCTCGGGTCGTGATCCCGGGGTCCTGGGATCGAGCCCCACATCGAGCTCTCTGCTCGGCGGGGAGCTGCTTCCTTCTCTTTCTCTGCCTGCCTCTCTGCCTACTTGTGATCTCTGTCTGTCAAATAAATAAAATCTTTAAAAAAAAATCCATACTACATAAAGCTATCTACAGATTTAATGCAATTCCTGTCAAAATACTAATAGCATTTTTTATAAAACCTAAAACAAATAATCCTAAAATTTGAATGGAGCCACAAGATACCTCGAATAGCCAAAGCAATGTTGAAAAAGAACAAAGCTGGAGGTATCACAATCCCAAATTTTAAGAACTGCTACACAGCTGGCGGTATCATAATTCCTTATTTCTAGATTTACTACACACCTGTAGTAGTAAAAAACAGTATGCTAGTGGCACAAAAACAGACACAGATCATTGGAACAGAACAGAGAGTCCAGAAATTAAACTCACATTTTTTTGTTGTTGTTGTTCAGTTAAACTATGACAAAGGAGGCAAAAATACACAATGGGATAAAGACAGTCTCTTCAACAAAGAGTGCTGGGAAAATGGGACAGCTACATGGGAACGAATGGAAATGGACCACTTTCCTATACCATACATAAAAATAAAATGGATTAAAGATCTAAATGTGAGGAGTGCCTGGGTGGCTCAGTGGGTTAAATAAAGCCTCTGCCTTCGGCTCGGGTCATGATCCCGGGGTCCTGGGATGGAGCTCCACATCGGGCTCTCTGCTCAGTGGGGAGCCTGCTTCCCTTCCTCTCTCTCTGCCTGCCTCTCTGCCTGCTTGTGATCTCTGTCTGTCAAATAAATAAATAAAATCTTAAAAAAAAAAGATCTAAAGTGAGACCAGAAACCATAACATTCCTAGAAGAAAACATAAGCAGTAATTTCTTTGACATTGGCCATAGAAGCATTTTTCTAGGTATTTCCTCAGGAAAGAGAATCAAAAGCAAATGTAAACTTATTGGAACTATAGCAAAATAAAAACTTTTGCAAGGCAAAGTAAACTATCAACAAACAAAAAGGCAACGTATTGAATGAGAGAAGATATTTGCAAAGGATAAAAATCCATTTTATTTTTTTATTTAAAATATTATTTTATTTTAATTCCAGTATAGTTAACAGTGTTGTATTAGTTTCAAGTGTACAGTATAGCTACTCAACAATTTCATATATTTCTCAGTGTTCATTAAGGTAAGTGTACTCTTAATCCCCTTCACCTATTTCACCCATTACACTACCCACCTACCCTCTGGTAATCCTCTGTTTGCTCTCTATAGTTAAGAGCCTGTTTTTTGGTCTGCCCTTTTTTTTTTAAATAAAGATGCCAATAAGTAAAACCATATGATAATTGACTCTCTCTGCTTGACTTATTTCACTCAGCATAATCTCTTCCAGTCCCATCCATATTGCTACAAAGGTTGGCTATTCATCCTTTCTGATGGAGGCATAAAACTCCATAGTGTATATGGATCACATCTTCCTTATCCATTCGTCCATTGAAGGGCACCTTGGTTCTCTCCACAGTTTGGCAACCGTGGCTATTGCTGCTATAAACATTGGGGTACAGATGGCCTTTCTTTTCACTACATCTGTATTTTGGGTAAATACCCAGTAGTGCAATTGCAGGTTCAAAGGGAAGCTCTATTTTTAATTTCTTGAGGAATCTCCATATTGTTCTCCAAAGTGGCTGAACCAACTTGCATTCCCACCAACAGTGTAAGAGGGTTCCCCTTCTCCACATCCTCTCCAACACATGTTGTTTCCTGTCTTGCTAATTTTGGCCGTTCTAATTGGTGTAAGGTGGTATCTCAATGTGGTTTTAATTTGAATCTCCCTGATGGCTAGTGATGATGAACATTTTTTCATGTGTCTGATAGCCCTTCATAGGTCTTCACTGGAGAAGTGTCTGTTCATATCTTCTGCCCATTTTCTGATATGATTATCTGTTTTGTGTGTGTTGAGCTTGAGCATAACAAATAACATGGAGGACATGGGGAGATGGAGAGGAGAAGAGAGTTGAGGGAAACTGGAAGGGGGATGAACCATGAGAGACTATGGACACTGAAAAACAACCTGAGGGTTTTGAAGGGGCAGGGGGTGGGAGGTTGGGGGAGCCAGGAGGTAGGTATTAAGGAGGGCATGTATTGCATGGAGCACTGGGTGTGGTGCAAAAACAATGAATACTGTTACGCTGAAAAGAAATTTTAAAAATTAAAAAAAAATAAAAATAAAAATAAAGATGCCATTTTAAATGCTGTATAGCATCTGGTCTTTCCCTGGAAATTAAATACTGAAGAACACTAAGAGAAAGTAGTGACCTGTAGCACATCTGCAAAAGTTAAGGAATATGAAGATGAATGTGCTTATAAAATAGTATTAGTGCTCTAATACATCAGTAACAGGAAAGGAGTAAATAGTATTTTTGAATGCCTACTATGCATGAGAAAGTATTTTGTTTTTGTTTTTGTTTTTGTTTTTGTTTTTTTAAGATTTTATTTATTTATTTGACAGAGAGAAATCACAAGTAGATGGAGAGGCAGGCAGAGAGAGAGAGAGAGGGAAGCAGGCTCCCTGCCGAGCAGAGAGCCCGATGCGGGCCTCGATCCCAGGACCCTGAGATCATGACCCGAGCCGAAGGCAGCGGCTTAACCCACTGAGCCACCCAGGCGCCCCGAGAAAGTATTTTGTTAATGGTGCACAAGGCATACTAATATTTTCGAGGTAAAAGGAAGCAAATATCAGCAGTGACCTTTGGAGGACAGAAAAGCACTTAGGAAAAGATTGCTTTTGTTTATTGAGCATGTTACATCGCCCACAAAGCTAAGAAAATATATAATATGTATATATAATTTATATACATAAATATCAGTAAACATATATATACATATATAATACAAAATGACACCAGAAACCTTTTAATATAACATTAATTCTAAGGTTATGTCTGTGTTCAATACCCATTCAAGTTCACTATGTTTGCATTTGCATACTTCATACTGTTATTCTTTAAGAATATCAGTTATAGCATACAGCATATTACAACTGGCAAAGTTTAGTAAAGACAGTTTAAGATGAATGGGAAGTACCTGGTACATGTGAATTATAATCTTCATCAAAATTAAAGCTCAAGCACTAATAAGGCCTATCTTAAGTTAGCCAGAACAAATAACTGCCCAGCTTAGTGTGGCTTGGATAGATATGGCTTTTACTATATTATTAAATTATAGAATATTAATGTTAAAGCATTAATAAAGCACTGGGTGTTTTAATTATGATGTATGAATGAACTAAACTATTTTGGAATTTCTAAACACTCAATAATGATAAGTATTACTGAATAACAGCTGAAAGTGTCAAAAGTTTATCTGAAATAAAAATTAAAGAAATATAAAATTTAAAAAAAACATATATAGGGAATATAAGAGTTACACAAATTTACACTTAAAAAAATCCTCCAGAAATGGCACAACAGACTAGCATAATTCAACTTTAGTCAGTATGGTCATCAGGATTAGACAAATAAAAGTTTTCAAAATCAGTAATTGAATTTAAAAGAAAACACCAAACAGCTCACTTTTATACACACATATATAGCACAACATATATGTGTGCTAAATATAGGAAAGAAATTGGGCTATTATCTACCTTGTCGGGATATGAGAAAGGAATACTAGGTGGCTCAGTCAGTTAAGCATATGCCTTTAGCTCAGGTTAGGATCCCAGGGTCCAGGTATGGAGTCCCAAGGCAGGCTCCCTGTTCAGTGGGGAGCCCGCTTTTCTCTCTCCCTCGACCCCTACCCTTCCACCCTTCAGTCACGCTCACACTCTCCCTCAAATAAATAAATAAAATCTTTTAAAAAAATAAGTAAAAATAAAATGTAGGCTCTTTCTCACTAGTTATATGTCTCTTCGTACCCCCAAGGGCTTTATAGGACCAAGAACCACAAAACTAAGTAAATTTACAGGTTTAAATAAGACAATATACATAGATAATCTAGCAAGTTATTTTTTGTTTTATTAACATCTGTGGAGGTAAGTGGTAACTAAAGGTCCAAGCTAATCTAAAATTGTAAGATTGATTCAGTGGTGTTACTTTTTGACACTCTAGTATGAATTATGAACTATGGTTCCCCAAATGGAATTACTCTCAAAATTTTAAGTATGCTTGTAGTACTCTCTAAAGCATTTAAAGACTGAACTACTCCAGCCCCACCACAAATAAAATTTACAATGAGCACCTTTTATCCTGAAACACAAATACCTTAGAGGATATCTCTCTCATTAAAAATTCTCACAGCAATGTGTTAAGAATCATATATGATACATATAAGACATATAATTTATAATAGACGAAATTTTATAAAAACTATTATGCTACATAAATGGAAGGTAGGATTCTATTGACAAACTTTGACTAAATTTCAAATTTCTGAAGATTATATTTGAGTAGACAACGAACATGATTTTTTTTTAGCATAACAGTATTCATTATTTTTTCACCACACACAGTGCTCCATGCAATCCATGCCCTCAATAATACCCACCACCTAGTACCCAAACCTCCCACCACCCTGCCATTTCAAAGCCCTCAGATAGTTTTTCAGAGTCCACAGTCTCCCATGGTTCACCTCCCCTTCCAATTTCCCCGCCTCCCTTCTCCTCTCTAACTATCCATGTCCTCCATGATATTTGTTATGCTCCACAAATAAGTGAAACCGTATGATAATTGACTCTCTCTGCTTGACTTATTTTATTCAGCATAATCTCTTCCAGTACCATCCATGTTGCTACAAAAGTTGGGTATTCATCCTTTCTGATGGAGGCATAATACTCCATAGTGTATATGTACCACATTTTCCATATCCATTCAACGGCTGAAGGGCATCTTGATTCTTTCCACAGTTTGGCGACCATGGCCATTGCTGCTATAAACATTGGGGTACAGATGGCCCATCATTTCTCATCTGTATCTTTGGGGTAAATACCCGGGAGTGCAATTTCAGGGTCATAGGGAAATTCTATTTTTAATTTCTTGAGGAATCTCCACACTGTTCTCCAAAGAGGCTGCACCAACTTGCTTTCCCACCAACAGTGGAAGAGGGTTCCCCTTTCTCCACATCCCCTCCAACACATGTTGTTTCCTGTCTTGTTAATTTTGGCCATTCTAACTGGTGTAAGGTCATATCTAAATGTCGTTTTAATTTGAATCACCCTGAAGGCTAGTGATGATGAACATTTTTTCATGTGTCTGATAGCCATTTGTATGTCTTCATTGGAGAAGTGTCTGCTCATCTTCTGCCCATTTTTTGATATGATTGTCTGTTTTGTGTGTGCGAAGTTTGAGGAGTTCTTTATAGATCCTGCATATCAACCTTTTGTCTGTACTGTCATTTGCAAATATCTCCTCCCATTCCGTGGGTTGCCTCTTTGTTTTTTTGACTGTTTCTTTTGCTGTGCAGAAACTTTTGATTTTGATGAAGTCCCAAAAGTCTATTTTCAATTTGTTTCCTTTGCCTTTGGAGACATATCTTGAAAGAAGTTGCTGTGGCTGATATCGAAGAGCGTACTGCCTATGCTCTCCTCTAGGATTCTGATGGATTCCTGTCTCACGTTGAGGTCTTTTACCCATTATCAGTTTATCTTTGTGTACAGTGTAAGAGAACGGTTGAGTTTGATTCTTCTACATATAGCTGTCCAGTTTTCCCAGCACCATTTATTGAAGAGACTGTCTTTATTCCACTGTATATTTTTTCCTGTATTGTCAAACGTTAATTGACCATAGAGTTGAGGGCCCAAATCTGGGCTCTCTACTCTGTTGCACTGGTCTATGTGTCTGTTTTTATGCCGGTACCATGCTGTCTTGCTGATCACAGCTTTGTAGTAAAGCTTGAAATCAGGTAACGTGATGCCCCCAGTTTTATTTATGTTTTTCAACATTTCCTTAGCGATTCGGGGTCTCTTCTGATTCCATACAAATTTTTGGATTATTTGCTCCAGCTCCTTGAAGAATACCGGTGGAATTTTGATCGGAATGACATTAAAGATATAGATTGCTCTAGGCAGTATAGACATTTTAACAATGTTTATTCTTCCGATTCAAGAGCATGGAATGGTCTTCCATCTTTTTGTGTCTTCTTCAATTTCTTTCATGAGTGTTCTGTGTTTCCTCAAGTACAGATCCTTTATCTCTTTA
Source organism: Mustela erminea (assembly GCF_009829155.1). NCBI lineage: Eukaryota > Metazoa > Chordata > Mammalia > Carnivora > Mustelidae > Mustela > Mustela erminea. The sequence goes on along the minus strand of NC_045635.1, from coordinate 71,617,500 downwards.
GTTAGGTTTATTCCCAGGTATCTTATGATTCTTGGTGCTATAGTAAATGGAATCAATTCTCTAATTTCCCTTTCTGTATTTTCATTGTTAGTGTATAAGAAAGCCACTGATTTCTGTACATTGACTTTGTATCCTGCCACGTTGCTGAATTGCTGTATGAGTTCTAGTAGTTTGGGGGTGGAGTCTTTTGGGTTTTCCATATAAAGAATCATGTCATCTGCGAAGAGAGAGATTTTGACTTCTTCATTGTCAATTTGGATACCTTTCATTTCTCTTTGTTGTCTGATTGCTGTTGCTAGGACATCTAATACTATGTTGAACAAGAGTGGTGAAAGTGGGCATCCTTGTCTTTTTCCTGATCTCAACGGGAAGGCTGCAAGCTTTTTCCCATAGAGGATGATATTTGCTGTGGGTCTTTCATAGACAAATTTATGAATTTCAGGAATGTTCGTTCTATCCTTATACTTTGAAGTGTTTTAATTAGGAACAGATACTGGATTTTGTCAAATGCTTTTCCTGCATCAATTGAGAGGACCATGTGCTTCTTCTCTTTTCTCATATTAATTTGTTGTATCACATTGACTGAATTGCAAATGTTGAACCATCCTTGTAGCCCAGGGATGATTCCCACCTGGTCATGGTGGATAATCTTTTTAATTTGCTGTTGGATCCTGTTTGCTAGGATCTTGTTAAGAATCAAAGCATCCATATTCATCAGTGATATTGATCTGAAATTCTCCTTTTTGGTAAGGTCTTTGCCTAGTTTGGGGATCAGGGTAATGCTGGCTTCACAGAAAGAGTCTGGAAGTTTTCCTTCTGTTTCAATTTTTTGAAACAGCTCCAAGAGAATACGTGTCATTTCTTCTTTGAAAGTTTGGCAGAATTTCCCAGGGAATCCATCAGGTCCTGGGCTCTTGTTTTTTGGGAGGTTTCTCATCACTGCTTCAATCTCATTACTAGATATCGGTCTATTCAGGTTATCGATTTCTTCCTGGTTCTATTTTGGAAGTTTATAGTTTTCCAGGAATGCATCCATTTCATCTAGGTTGCTAAGTTTATTGGCATATAACTGTTGATAATAACTTCTGATCATTGTTTCTACTTCCTTGGTGTTAGTTGTGATCTCTCCCTTTTCATTCATAATTTTATGAATTTGGGCTCTCTCTCTTTTCTTTTGGATTAGTGTGGCCAATGGTTTATTGATCTTATTGATTCTTTCAAAAACCAGTTTCTAATTTCATTGGTACATTCTACAGTATCTCTGGTTTCTACCTCATTGATCTCAGCTCTAATCTTGATGATTTCCCTTCTTATGTGTGGAGTTGATTTGTTGTTGATTCTCCAGTTGTTTAAGGTGTGGAGACAGCTGCTGTGTTCTGGATTTTTCAATTTTTTTGAGGGAGGCTTGGATGGCTATGTATTTCCCCCTTAGGACTGCCTCTGATGTATCCCATAGGTTTTGGATCAAAGTGTCTTCATTCTCATTGGTTTCCATGAATTGTTTCAGTTCTTCTTTGATCTCCTGTTTGATCCAAGCATTCTTAAGCAAGGTGGTCTTTAGCTTCCAGGTGTTTGAGTTCCTTCTGAAATTTCCTTGTGATTGAGCTCCAGTTTCAAAGCATTGTGATCTGAGAATATGCAGGGAATAATTTCAGTCTTTTGGTAACGGTTGATTCCTGATTTGTGACCAGTATGTGGTTTATTCTTGAGAAGGTTCCACGTGCACTTGATAAGAATGAGTATTGTGTTGTTTTAGGGTGGAATGCTCTGTATATATCTATGAGGTCCATCTGGTCCAATGTGTCATTCAATGCTCTTGTTTCTTTTTTAATTTTCTGCTTCAATGATCTATTTCTGAGAGAGGCGTGTTAAGATCTCCTACTATTAGTGTATTCATATCAATATGACTCCTTATCTTGATTAACAGTTTTCTTATGTAATTGGCTGCTCCCATATTGGGGGCATAGATATTTACAATTGTTAGATCATCTTGGTGGATAGTCCCTTTAAGGATTATGTAGTGTCCTTCTGTATCTCTGACTACAGTCTTTAGTTTAAAATCTAATTTATCTGATACGAGAATCGCTACCCCAGCCTTCTTTTGAGGCCCATTGGCATGAAAGATGCTTCTCCATCCTTTCACTTCAGTCTGGGTGTATCTTTAGGTTCAAAATGGGTGTCTTGTAGACAACATATGGATGGGTCCTGTCATTTTATCCAATCTGCAACCCTGCGCCATTTTATGGGGGCATTTAGGCCATTCTCATTGAGTGATTATTGATAGATACATTTTTATTGACATCATGTTACCTTTGCAGTCCTTCTTTCTGTAGACTGTCTCTATATTTCTGTTCAATGTTATTCTTTTATTTTTTCAAAGATTTTATTTGTTTATTTGACAGAGATCACAAGTAGACAGAGAGGCAGGCAGAGAGAGAGGGAGGGAAGCAGGCTCCCTGCTGAGCATAGAGCTCGACGCGGGACTCAATCCCAGGACCCTGAGATCATGACCTGAGCCGAAGGCAGCAGCTGAACCCAGAGCTACGCAGGTGCCCAGGATTTTTCCTCTTTTATAGAACCCCCCTTAATATTTCCTGCAGTGTTGGCTTGGTGGTTGCATAGTCTTTTAAGCCTTGCCGGTCTTGGAAACTCTTTATCTCTCCATCCATTTTGAATGTCAGTCTTGCTGGATAAATTATTCTTGGCTTCATGTTCTTCTCATTTAGTGCCCTGAATATATCCTGCCAGCCCTTTCTTGCTTGCCAGGTCTCTGTGGACAGATCTGACGTTATTCTGATGGACTTTCCTCTGTAAGTTAGGAGCCTCTTTGTCCGAGTGGCTTTCAAGAGATTGTACCTACAATTATGACTCCTCAATTTGACTGTCAGGTGTCATGATGTTTTTTGGAATGTATAATCTTGGGTGGAGACCGTTCAGCCTCTAGTACATGAATGCTCGTTCCACTCGCAAGATTGGGAAAATTTTCATGAAGATCTTGTTCCACTATATCTTCTAGACTTCTTTCTTTCTCCTCCCCTTCAGGGATTCCAATAATTTTGACATTGGAACATTTTATGGCATCATTTATTTCCCTGATTCTGTTCTCCTGGTTTCTAAGCTCTTTGTTCCAGGCTTCCTCCTGATCCTTTCTATCTGTTTGTCCTCCAGATCACTAATTCTATCTTCTGTCTCAGTTAGCCTAGCTTTGAGAGAATTTAGATTAGATTGGAACTCATTGAGAGCACTGTGAAGCTCATCCCTGGTAGCTTTCAGCTCTTCCCTAACACTGAAAACATGACCTCGGGTCGTTTTCAGTTCGGCCCTAATCACTTCCATTTGGTCATCCATGGCTTTCTCCAACCTAGCTATTGCCTGGATAATTGTTAGCCTGAATTCTCTTTCCAACATATTGTCTACGTTGATAGCCGTTAGCTCTGTTGCAGAAGGCCTATCCTCTGTATTTTTCTTCTGTTGGGCATTCCTCCCCCTAGTCATTTTGGTGAGAGACGACTGAACAGATGTAGCTGGATGTATTGATTGTGGTGCAGTCAAGGTGCACCCTGGAACACTTCTGAGCAATCAGGATTTCCCACCCAAACGAGACAAAAGAAAAGAAAAAGAAAAAGAGAGAGAGAGAGACAGGAAAGGGAATCTGAAAGAGAAGGTTCAGCCCACATGGGCCCCAAGGTAAGATTTATGAAGTAGACTAACAAAAGCAGACTAACAAAAAGACTGATAAAAGTATATGACAAGAGATAAATATATATACATATATATATATGTATATATATATATATGCAAATAAAAAGAACCTCGTCAAAAAGAACCCGACGTGTAAGATTTATATATAAAAGTATATGACAAGAGATAAATATATATACATATATATATGTATATATATATATATGCAAATAAAGGAAGAACCTCGTCAAAAAGAACCCGACGTGTAAGATTTATATACTATCAGGACAAACACAGAAACAGTGGTGTAAGAAAAAGATGGGAGAGTGGTTATAAATTCTCAGTGTGGGTGAGGAAGTTTGTTTTTATTCTTCCTGGATTTATCTTAATATCTTTGTTAAACGATTCAACTTTCCTAAGATAAAGGGGGATTAAAAATTGGTTTACCTATAGGGGTAGTATTGATTGGGGAAAGGGGATTACTTTGAAGTTTAACTCTATATGAATATTAGAAAATAAAAATAAAAAGGAATAACCTAGATAAACTAAAATAAAAAAAAAAGAAATTCAAAAAATAGAAATGCAAAAGGAAAACATAGGTGTATGTATCAAAAAGTTCAGGTTAGGAGATTATTATGGAATTTGATGTTCTGGACAGCTCACTCTGATGGTAAATAGGTTAAAGAAATTATCTATATAAAAAAAATGAACCAGAATAGTAGGACCAAGTAAAAAATAAAAGTTTTCCTATGAAGTAATCGTGGTTGTTCTCTTGTCATCTTTTTTTTTTTCTTTCTTGTTTTCTTTTCTGGGGGATGGGCCTGCCACGTGGGTTTTCAGTCATGATGTTCCCTGAGTTAAGTCCTCCCGCCCCCCCTCAAGGGGGTGGGCTCTGAGGAAACTGGTTTTTTTCAGGCTTTTGTTCTCTGGCGGTTTTTGTTTGTTCACTTTTTATTTCTCTCACCTTGACCGCTTTTGATGGTTTTATAATTTTAGAGAAAAACAAACTGCACCCTGACCTCCCTCTCAGAGAGAAGGCTCAGTCTGGCTGCAGAGCCCAAATAAGTTCCCCCTTGGCCGCTGGCAGAGCAGGTTCTGAGTCACGGTCCCTGGGGACGCAGGATCTTTTGCTGGTACCCAAAGCCAAGGCAGTGGCGGCTGTCTGGGCAGCTCCAGATCGCCAGAGAGGTTCCAAGCAGCAATCACACACTGAGATTTTCCCGCTGGCCCGGGCTGGGAGTGCCAGGTCTTTCTGGGTCTAAGAGCACCTGGCTTGTGCGCTCCTCTTTCAGGGGAGGCTGTGGGTCACGCGCGGGTCTCAGGCTCTGAGAATGGGGTGCAGGTCCAAAAGCACCAGGCTGGGCCTTCGCGCACCTCTCTGGGGGGAGAGTTTGGTGCACGCATCTTAGGCTCTGAAACAATGGCGTGTATCAAAGGGCGCCGGCTGGGCCTTTGTACCTCTCTCAGGGGAGGATGAGGGGCACGCGCATCTCAGGCTCTATAGCATGGCTCGCGCGTTCTGTCGTCTGGCGTGGCTCCCATCCCCTCACAGGAGCCGGACCCTAAGCATTCTCGGGCGCACCGGCGGCTTAGGGACCAAGACCTGGTTTCTCCGCCGCACTCTCTCTGGCTCAGTGCCAGGGGAGGCTGTCCTGGGACCAAGGACTTAAGCCCCTGGCCCTAGCCACCCCGATTCCCACAATTTCCCCCCCGCAATCCTTTGCTCTTTTGGAGTGCTTTCAACCAGTCTCCAAGTTAATGCTGGTCCCCAGATGCAGGGCACTTTCGCTCGTATTGGGGGTATTACTTTCCAACCAGTCGCCTCTGGTGGCTCCCTCCTCCTTTTGTTTATCTTCTGATATCAGTCCGCCGTTCCCACTCCACTTTACCTGCCCACTGGCGTCTTCTGCCCTGCAGAGATCCAGACGTGTATAATTCTGATCTCAGGCTGATTTCATGGGTGATCGGAGTTCTTTGGTAGGTAATTAGCTCACTTTAGGGTACAGGTTGAAAAGGTGCCTCCTCCTACTTCCCTAACATCTTGTCCCAACATGATTCTTTCTTACTGGAAACAGCATTCTACTTTGCACATGCCATGACAAAATTTCTCGGTCAAATTAATGTGGTGATTACCATATCAAATAAATGCTTTAAAATATACTTTATTTCTAAACTGATACATTTTTAGCTAGAATTATCAATGATACCTTGATTAAGGAATCCCTTACAGAAAAACACTCCTGTATACTACACTGCTTAAATATATACTCTTAAAAAGCCTCATTTTGTGGAGGTCAAAAGTTTGAGAAATGGAAGGAGTGGGAAATGTATGAAAGGAGTTTCTCTTTCAGTGTGTGGGGCTGTTATCTTTTAGGAGCTGTTCACAAGAAAAAACTCAACACCATGTGGCTATTTATGACTCTAGATCACAAGACCTGGGTGGGAAAGAGAAGGAAGTTATAGTCTTCCATCTTCCGTAAAGGAGAAAGTAGACTACCCATCTCCAATTTCTCCCATTTTTTGCTCTTTCTTCTCTTCATCTCTTTCTTCTAACCTTTTTTTTCCCAGCAATTATATGTTCCAACTGATCTTAAAGTTTTATTTTACCTTCCTATCTTTTTTTCTTCTTTTTCCCTTTCCTTTCTTTGTAGACCTCAAGTGCTAATAGCTTACGTCATCAGCAGGGAAGAGAGAACTGTGGATGACTCTATCAGTACTACTTTTTCTGGGTGATTTTTGTTATCTATGAACCTAATGTACAAATACTCCTGAGGTAAACAAACATGGGGGCATAACTATATAATTGATGAAGTTTAGCCTCTTCTGACGTATCAGATAGGAGATGGAAGGCAAACTGGCTTGAAAAATCAAGCACTGCTCCTGAATAAACTAATGATTATTGGATCATTATGGATAAAATGGATATTGGATAAAATGGCAAAAGAAAGACTGGTTTCAAAATACAAGGCATTGTCTCAGGCATATTACCATCTTTGTACTAGAATTTTGATATCACAATGCAAAGTGACCTTAAAGGTCTTCTGGTCCAACCATTTCTCTCATTATGAATTCCTCCAATATACATATGAACCCCTTCAGTAATGGGAAACTCCGCTGACAGATCATTTCATCTTCATACAGCTCTATGAAAAATTTCATCCACAGACAAAACTGAAATACATGCCCATATATTTTCACTGGTCCTGGCTCCACCCCTTTGGGTCATACAGGACTCATCCAGCCATACTTGCCCATGAAAGCATATTTTGATTCCCTTTTAAGTGACTTCTGGAATGTACCCTTGTGTCTCCTGTACTACTTTCTAGGGGTAATAACATTTCTGATAATGGCAAATGCTACTGAACTCATCTTCTGCTCTAACAGAAATATTATTTCTGACTAAAAGTAAAACAAGAAAAGGTGCTAATGTAGCATTGTGTAGCCACAGCCCAAGAGCTATTTCTTGACAGCAATGTAAAAGTCTTACATGAAGGTACAGTTTGAACCAGTTGAGTCACTAACAAAAATTTGTATGTATCATGGTGCTTATTTTCTTCAAAAAATAATGGGTGAATCACTTCTAAGAGAATAAGCTATCATTAAATCTACAGAGAATAGCAGTCTCCCAGTTATGCCATTTTTCATTATTCTGCTACATGAAAAGCAGATAATTCACTGAAATAGAAAATTTTAAAACGCTGCCTATATTTTCTCACGAAATTCTTGAAAAATATAGTGGTACTAAAGAACAAATAAACTACAAAAATGTACCTACACAATTTGGTCCTTCCACAATTGCATATCAAACAGTGTACTTCAAACGAATGAAATGCTAGTTGAGAGAGAAGATGATGGTGGAATAGGAGAACCCTAGGCTCATCCTGTCCCACAAACACAGCTAGATAACTATCAAATCATTCTAAATGCCCCAGAAACCTATCAGGAGACTGGCAGAATGAATTCTACCACTAAAGGGAGAGAAGGAATCACACTGAAGAAGGTAGGAAGTATGGACACATGGTTGAGGGGAGAAACAAGCTGTGAGTCCTGCAGAGGAGAGGGAGGACACCTGGGACACACACTGGGAGATTATTCACTCTTCTTGGAGCACATCCCTGAGAGGTAGCATTCGCAGAGATGCCTCTTCCAGGATAAAGGAGCTGCATAGAGTTATTTCCCTTCCCTGCCCCTAAGCATAACTAAAAAGCCACTTGCAGAAAGCAGATGAGTCCCAATACTGGCAGCCTAACCTGCTTACACCAAGTCCCACACCTCTGTGTTCTGGTGTGGGAACCCTTCTGGGTTAGCCTTCTTCAGTCCCAGCATGGCAAGCGCCTTCCCCAGAAGACCATTCGGACCCTAGAGTTTAAAAGGCAGCAGATTTGGCTGGAACACAGCCCAAGGGGCAATGCACTGCTCCTGAAAGTAAGGCAGGTAAACAACCCAAAGGCAAACAGTGTAGAAACCAATCTGAAAAAAGCCTAGAACACACAGTGCAGAGATTATATGCTCTTCTCAGAGTGCTTCATGGAGAACAGCAAGCACCCAGAGCCCTCTGCAGAGAAACAGGAGCTGGCTGGCTTCATTTCCCTGATCTGCCCCTCAGCATAAACACAGAGCCACCTGTAGCAAACACCACAGCGCCTCCACTGGCTGCTTAACCTGGTTACAAGTCCCATACCCCTACACTCTGGAAGTACTGCCCTTCTCAGCCGAGTCTGCCTCAGTACCAACACAGCGGGCCCCTTTGCCAGAAGACCAGAAGAAACCCCTGCCCAAAACAAGTGTCCAGCCCAGACAGCTCTGCAGGGCTTCAGTTCTAGTGGAAGCAGTATCAGGTCTCATTTAAAGAGCAAACTGGAGCACACCTAGTTAAAACTTGCCACATTCTGGCTAAGGACTAAACACTGCCCACTCGAAGCTAGGAAAGCCTCTGCAGTTGATGGCCTGAAGAACAGAACAGGCAAAGGACAACAGCAGAGCACACATAGCACAGACTAAAGACACTCCCTGAAGCAGAAAGCCCTGAACACTATATAACATCTTCATGAAGCCATTACTTCCAGGAGCAGGAAACAAAATGGGCTTTTCTAAAACACAGAAGGCGGCAAAGACTTAGAAAAAATGTAAAGATGGAGGAATTCATCCCAAATGAAAGAACAAGCTAAAGTCACCACCAGAGATCTAACCAAACCAATATAAGTAGCATGCCTGATGGAAATTTAAACTAACAATCATAAGGATACTTGCTGAGGCTGAGATGAGAATGGAAGACGTTAGGGAGGCCCTTACCACAGACATAGAAGAATTTAAAAAGTAAGAAATGGAAAATGGGAGATGCCTGAATGGCACAGTTGGTTAAGCATCCAGTCTTGATTTCAGCTCAGATCTTGATTTCAGGATCAAGATTTCAAGTCCCACATTGGGCTCCACACCCAGCATAAAAGAAAACATTAAAAAAAAGAAATGAAAAATACAATAACTGAGATTGGACACAGGCTTGATGCAATGAACAGCAGGCTGGAAAAAAAGAGAGGACTGAATAAGTAACCTAGAAGACAAAATAATGGAAAATAATGATACTAAACAAAAGAGAAAACTATGGAACATAAGAACAGACTTAAGGAACTCAAAGACTCCACTGAACTTAATAGCATTCATATTGTAAGAATCCCTGCAGAAGAGAGTGGGAAAAGGGGCAGAAAAATTTTTTAAAGGGATAACAGCTGAAAACTTCCCTAATCATGGGAAGGAAACAGACATCCAGACCTAGGAGGCACTGAGAACTCCCATCACAATCAACAAAAGCAGGCCCAAATCAAGACATATTGTAATTAAATTTGTAAAATACAGTGATGGAAAAAAATCATAAAACCAGCAAGACAAACACAAGAGAAGACTCATTAAGCTAGCTGGGGATTTCTCAACACAATGTTGCAAGTCAGAAGGGAGTAGCATGACATTCAAGGTGCTGAATGGAAAAAATCTTCACCCAAGAATACTCTACCAGGCAAGGCTATTATTCAGAACAGAAAGGCAAATAAAGAGTTTTCCAAAAAAACAAAAACTAAAGAAGTTCCTCACCACTAAACCATCCCTGCAAGAAATAGTAACGGAGACTCTGAGTAGAAAAATCTCCAGAAACAATGACAAAATAAGTAATAAAATGGTACTATATACATATCTATCAATAATTCTTCTGAATGTAAATGGACTAAATGCTCCAAACAAAAGACATGGGGTGTAAGAATGTATTAAAAAAAAAAAAAAAAAAACCGAGTCCCAGGTGCTGGGTGGCTCAGTCACTTAAGTGACTGACTCTTGATTTCAACTTAGGTTGTGATCTCAGTGTGGTGAGATCAAGCCCCAGCTCAGGCTCTGCACTCAGCACAGAGTCTGAGATTTTTCTCTCCTTCCTTCTGTCCCTCCCCCAACAGACACACACAAGCATTCACTCTCTCTCTGTCAAAAAAAAAAAAAAAATCTTAAACAAAACAAGACCCAAGTATATACTGCCTACAAGAGATTTATTATAAACTGAAGACACATGCACATTAAAAGTGAGGGGAGGGAGAAACATTTATCATACAAATGGAAGTCACAAGAAAGCCAGAGTACCAATACTTATATTGGAAAACTATACTTTAAACAAAAGACTGTAACAGGAGATGAAGAAGAGCACTATACCATAATAAGGGGACAATCCAACAAGAATATCTAACAACTGTAATTATTTATGCACCCAATAAGGGAGCAGCCAAATATATAAAACAATTAATAACAAATTTAAAGGAATTCATTGATAATACAGTAATGGCAGGGGATTTTAAACTCCACTTACACCAATGGACAGATCATCTAGGTATAAAGTCAACAAGGAAACAGTTGCTCTGAATGACACACAGGACCACATGGACTTAACAGACTATTCAGAACATTCCATTCTAAAACAGCAGAATACACATTCTTTTCAAGTTCACATGGCACACTCTTCACAAGAGAGCACATACTAAGTCACAAATCATTCCTTAACAAATACAAAAAGATTGAGATCAGACCAAGCATCTTTTGTGACAACAATGCTATGGAACTTGAAGTCAACCACAAGAAAATATTCGGAAAGACCATAAATACATGGAGGTTAAAGAACATCCTACTAAACAATGAATGGGTCAACCAGCAAATGAAGGAAATTTTTTAAAAAATCATGAAAATAAATGAAAAGAAAAATCAACAGTCCAAAAACCTTTGGGATGCAGCAAAAGCAGTCCTAACAGGGAAGTACATAGCAATTCATGCCTATGTTAAGAAGCAAGAAAAATCTCAAATATACAACATAACCTTACACCTAAAGGAGCTACAAAAGGAACAAAGCCTAAAGCCAGCAAAAGGAAAAAAATAATGAAAATCAGAGCAGAAAAAAATAATACAGAAACTTAAAAAATAAAAAGAAGAATAGATCAGTGAAACCAGGATCTGGGCTTTTGAAAAAAAAAATCAGTAAAATTAATAAACCCTTAGCCAGACTGAACAAAAACAAAAGAACATGGACCCATTTAAATAAAACCACAATCAAGAGAGGAAAAATAACAACCAACACCACAGAAATATAAAAAATTATAATAGAATATTATGAAAAATTATACACCAACAAATTGAATAATCTGGAAGAAATGAATATATTCCTAGAAAGATTTAAATTACCAAAACTGAAAAAGGAAGAAACAGAAAACTTGAAAAGGATGATAATCAGCAAAGAAATAGAATCAGTAATCAAAAATCTCCCACCAAATAAAAAATTCAGGGTCACATGGCTTTAAAGGCAAATTCTACCAAACATGTAAAGAAGAGTTAATACCCATTCTTCTCAAAATATTCCAAAAGACAGAAAAAGCAGGAAAACTTCCAAATTCCTTCTACGATACCAGCATTACTCTGATACCAAAACCAGATAAAGACATACAATAAAGGATAAGAAAGTATAAGAACCATACAATCTGTTCAACAAATGCAGAAAAAGCATTTGGCAAAGTACAGCATCCATTCATAATAAAAGCTCTCAACAAAGTAGGGTTAGAAAGAACGTACATCAACATAATAAAGGCCATATATTAAACAAAAACCCACAGCTGATACCCACAATAGGGAAAAACTGAGAGCTTTTCCTACAAGGTCAGGAACAAGACAGGGATGTCCACTCTCATCACTATTTTTTTTAAAGATTTTATTTATTTATTTGACAGAGATCGCAAGTGGGCAGAGAGGCAGGCAGCGGAGTGGAGGAAGCAGGCTCCCTGATGAGCAGAGACTCCCAATGTGGGGCTCGATCCCAGGACCCTAAGATCATGACCTGAGCCAAAGGCAGAGACTTAACCCACTGAGCCATCCAGGTGCCCGTCATTACTATTTTTTAAACATAGTACCAGCCACAGCAATCAGACAACAAAAAGAAATAAAAGCATCCAAATCAGCAAGGAAGAAGTCAAACTTCCAGTATTTGCACATGACATGATACGCTATACAGAAAACCTTAAAGACTCCACCAAAAAATTACTAGAACTGATACATTAATTCAGTAAAGTCACAGGATACAAAATCAATGCACAGAAAACTGTTGCATTTCTATACACCAATAATGAAGCAACAGAAACAGAAATCAAGGAATCAATCCCATTTACAATTGCAAAAAAAGTAAGATACCTAAGAATACATTTAAACAAAGAGGTGAAAGACCTGTATTCTCAAAACTATACCATATTCATGAAAGAAATTGAAGAGGAAACGAAGTAATGGAAAGACATGCCATGCTCATGGATTGGAAGAACAAATATTGTTAAAATGTCTATATTACCCAAAGGAATCTACACATTTAATGAAATCCCTCATCAAAATATCACCAGTATTTTTCACAGAGCTAGAACAAACAATTCTAAGATTTGTGTGGAACCAGAAAAGACCCTGAATAGCCAAAGCAACCTTGAAAAGGAAAAGCAAAGCTGGAGACCTCAAAATTCCAGACTTCACGTTACATTACAAAGCTGTAGTGATCAAAACAGTATGATACTGGTACAAAAACAGACACATAGGTCAATGGAACGTAACAGAAAACCCATAAATAAACCCACAACCATCTGGTCAATTAATCTTGGTCAAAAGAGGAAGCAGTATCTACTGGGAAAAAGACAATCTCTTCAATAAATGGTGTTGGGAAAACTGGAGCGCAACATGCAAAAGAATGAAGTTGGACCACTTTTTTTGCCATACACAAAAATAAATTCAAAATGGATAAAAGACCTAAATGTGAGACACAAAACCATCAAAATCCTAGAGAAGAACATACATAGTAACCTCTTTGACATCAGCCTCAGCAACTTCTTACTAGATAATTCTCTTGAGGCAAGGGAAACAAAAGCAAAAACAAACTAAGATTTTATCAAGACAAAAAGCTTCTACACAGCAAGGGAAATAATGAACCAAACTAAAAGGCCACTTATGGAATAGGAGGAGATACTTGCAAATAACATACCTGATAGAGGATTAGCATCCAAAAAAAAATAATGAACTTATAAAACTCAACACCAAAAAATAATCTAATTAGAAATGGGAATGACTAGACATTTTTCCAAAGATATATAGAAGGTCAACAGATACATGAAAAGATCCTCAACATAAGTCATCATTAGGGAAATACAAATCGAAATTACAATGAGATATCACCTCTCAACATTGAGAATGGCTAAAATCAACAGCACAAGAAACAAGTACTGGAGAGGGGATAAAGGGGAACCCTCTTGCAGCACTGCTGGGAATCCAAACTGGTGAAGCCACTCAGGAAAATAGCATGGCGCTTTCTCAAAAAAATTAAAAATAGAATTATCCTACAATCTAGCAATTTATACTAACAGGGATTTACCCAAAAATACGTGTTGTGAAGAGCACTTGAGTGTTATATGCAACTAATGAATCGTGAACCCTACTTTAGAAACTTATGATGTACTACATGCTGACTATCTGAACATAATTAAAAAAAATACTAATTCAAAGGGAGACATGCACCCCAATGTTAACAGAAGCATTATCTAGAACAGCCCATTAAGAAAACAGCCCATCAACTAATGCATGGATAAAGAAGTGGTATATACATAAACATACACACATGCGCACACAACAGATATTACTGGAATATTACTCGGCCATAAAAACGAATGAGCTCTTGCCCTTTGAAAAGACATGGGTGGAGCTAGAGAGTATTATGCTAAGTGAAATAAGTCAGTCAGAGAAAGACAAATACCATTATAATTTCACTCATATGTGGATTTTAAGAAACAAAACAAAGAGCATAAAGGGAAAAAAGAGAAAGGCAAACCAAAAAACAAACTCGTAACTATAGAGAACAAACAAATGGTTACCAGAGGGAATGTGGGTAAAGGGATAGGTTAAATAGATGATGGTGATTAAGGATTGCAAATGTTTTGATGAGCACCAGGTTTTGTATGGAAGTAATGAATCACTATATTGTACACCTGAAACTAATATTATACTATATGTTAAGTGTAATATAAATAAAAATTTGAAAAGACAAAAAAATAAAATACCTGTGAAAAAATCTATAGGCCTAAAACAGCAACAAACTACAAAGCCTTTAGTGTCTCAATACTTGAAGGTTTAAGACTCTATTACACCTTAATTACACTCTTTATCAGTAGGGTTCATAGATCAGTGAAAAATGATACTCTCATTCCTACTGTACCAGAATTTTACCACCTTCAATCAGGGTTATTCTCTTTTTTTTAAGATTTATTTATTTGAGAGACAGAGAGAGCATGCAAGTGAGTGTGGTGGGGGAGGGGCAGATGGAGAGGGAATCTCCAATAGACTCCCTGATGAGCATGGAGCCTGACATGGGACTCAATACCACAACCCTGAGATTATGACCTGAGCTGAAATCAAGAGTCGATTCTTAATCAACTGACCCACCCAGGTCCCTGTAATTAGTGTGATTCTTAAAGAAATCTTTCTTAAGTCATAAAACCTGTTCTAAGTTTCACATGACAGTTTTTGACTAAACAATCTCTGCAATAATCTCTCCATTCAAATTTTTTGTTTACTGCCTTAGGATTTGAATGATGAAGATAGCAAGAACATTTTATACATAAAGGATATGGTGACCAAAAAAGCACGTTACGTTTTATACTTTTTTAAAGATTATTTATCATTAAAAGTATCATGAATATGCAGCAAGAGCCTGAAAGAAATCAAAATAAGTCTAAGAAGAAACAAGGCTATATATAAATGTTCATTTCAATAAATAACTGATCACATTAACACAACAAATTTCTATTGTACTTGCTTGAGACTACTGATACTCAAAAGAAACAGGTTATCAATCCACTGGCCTGAACAAGGTGTGAGTTAAATTGGAATCTAAAGGTCAGAAAATAATGGCATTATAATAAGTACTGGGAATATATTCTTTTAAACACTAAGAATAAGAGGAGCTAGGAATTACTGGGTGTTTGCAATAACTCATGCATAGTGCTGGGCACATAATATACTATTTATTAGTATTTCCTAGTATAATACCCAACTTTTGTATCAACATGGACGAGACTGGAAGAGATTATGCTGAGTGAAATAAGTCAAGCAGAGAGGATCAATTATCACATGGTTTCGCTTACTTGTGGAGCATAAGGAATAACACGGAGGACATGGGGAGATGGAGAGAAGTAAGGGAAAATTGAAGGGGGAGACGAACCATGAGTCTGTGGACTCTGAGAAACAAACTGAGGGTTTTGGAGGGGCGTGGGGTAGGAAGTTGGGTGAGCCTGGTGGTGGGTACTAAGGAGGGCACGTATTGCATGGAGCCCTGGGTGTGGTGCATAGACAATGAATTCTGGAACATTGAAAAGGAAAAAAAAAAAACCTTATTTCAGATAAGAAAACTGAGGTTTCGACAGGTTAAGTGAGTTGCTCAAAGTCATACAGCTAGTCTTCGGTCTAGCAGCAAAACTCACATGGGTCCAAGGAGATCTACATATTATAGTTCATAGCAGCATTATTTGTAATAGAAAAAAGTGACCACAGTATCCATTAAGAGAATGGAGAGATAAATATACTATATTCATGTAAAAGAATACTATGCACAATGAAAATAAATGAACTATAGCTACACATGTAAACATTATGTACCACAAACAGTGCTACTGCAGAAGAATAGATGCCACATAAATACAATTTATATGAAAAAAGCACACAAAACGACAGTGTATAAAGTTTAGGAATACATGCATATACAGTAAAAGTCTAAAAACATGCATAGCAATTATTAAATAAGTCAGGGAAGTAGCTAAGGGGGGTTTCAGGAAGCAAGGGGTACACAGAGTTGGAGGGATACACAGGAGGTTCCACCTACATTTACAGTGTTCATTAATGCCTTTCTGATAACTGTAATATTTTACATTAAATTTAAAAAATCATAAATCATTTTGGATTTATCTCAATGGCTCTCTACTACCTTTAAAATAAAATTACAACATATCCTAGCACTCAAACACTCCACCATCTTGCTGCTTTTTATCCTTGAGGAGCCCCTTTCCCACTTTAAATTACAAGATGTTAATAACTTAGCTCTTAACAGTAATTCCAAATATATTCTACCATATTTCAACAACTTTACTACTTACTTCTGGAAGGTATTCAAAAGTACATTTATACCAGAAAGACCATGAACCCCAAAAGTGTATCCATCCATCCATTGCCTTGGCCCCTCTAAGAAGCTTCAGAGCATCTGACAATTATAGTGTTCCCTCCTATGATTCCTAACATCGGTTGCTATGCTTTGAACTACAGGACTAATGCCTTGGCCAAAACTGACTAGACTATGGATTGGTACCTGAGCCAAAGACAGCCAACTAGATGCTGTCATATAAAGGGGCCTGATGTGCAATTTCTGCCCAAGAGGGGTACTTTGTAGTGGTTAGTGTCTAGCCGACCCAATCAAATCCTTTCCCTAGGAAAGTCTGGATATAAAACATGTAGAGTTAGCAGAAACAGAACAGTCCAGTCATGAGACTGGTAATACCAGACTTGCTATGATATTCTGAATGGTTCTTCTTGAGGTTTGTTTAGCTCGTGAAACACCTTCCCAAGCTTTGTTGCTAAACTACGCATCCAAAACAGGATGGGATCAGGAGGGAGACGAACCATAAGAGACTCTTAATCTCACAAAACAAACTGAGGGTTGCTGGGGGATGGGGTGAGGTAGGGAGAGAGTGGTTAGGTTATGGATATTGGGGAGGGTATGTGATATGGTGAGTCCTGTGAAAGGTGTAAGCCTGACGATTCGCAGACCTGTACCCCTGGGGCACATAATACATTATATGTTAATAAAATAGTTTTTAAAAAACACTACTTAAGATAACTTGAACATGCCTCTGTTCTCCATAACCTTAGGACACATGACAAGCAATATTTTATTTCCATATTCAATGAGGTTCACAGAATACCTAACCACCACCTGTGAGGATGGTGTTACAGGGAATAGTCAGTCATATGGGTGTGGGAGGAGGCAACGCACACATCATTTTCACTTTACGGCATAAAGTGATATCCTGGAACCTATACCAAACATTGTTAAATAGGTTAAGGGTTTCAAAGCGTAACTTTCAAAGCTGTACTGAAAATAAACATGTTCAACAATGCTGAATGGAAACAGGAACACTGATTTGGCTAGACATAACCACCAGTCTTCCAACCTAACAAATTTCACTTTGTTAGGTTCCAACTATTTTTTGGTATAACTTACATGAAACAAGGAAAGGAAAGACAAGGACTAAAGTTGACAGAAAGGAATATACAGCTGGTATTATCAAGGATTTTGAAACCGTAAATCCTGTGAGGTCCATGTTCCTCCCCATACCAATCATCCTTGGCCAAAGCCCCAAAATATAATCCCAGTGATGTATTATCTCCTGTATTCTAATTTCTACAGTGCTCTGTATTTTCTCTCCACTGACCAAACTTCCTGCTATTCCTCAAAACTCCAAAAGTCCTTGCATTGTGTCTACCCTCCCCTCTCCTTGCCTGAAATGAAACATGATTGTTTCTGAGGTCTCTACTTCCCTTACAATCCTCAAGAGAAAGCTAATCAAAGCATCTCAGGGAAAGGAGGTAGTTTTCTTCTTCCTGATATCCAATGCTACTTCTAAGCTGTTACTTCTTTACCCTTAAGTAGAAATCTCTGGTCCTATTAGTGAGGAAGTAGAACAACTAGAACTCTCATGAATGGAATGCAAATTGGTACAACCACTTTGAAAAACTATTTGGCAGTATCTACCAAAGAAAGCTGCATGCTCTAAGACCTGGAAATCCCACTCCTAGGCATGTACTCAGTAGAAATGCACACTTATGTGAACCAAAAAGACATACAGAAGAATATTCACAGGGTCATTATTTGTGTAATAGCTCAAAACTGAAGATAATTCAAATGTTCCTCAAGAGCTGGGTGGCTCAGTTGGTTAAGCAACTGCCTTCAGCTCAGGTCATGATCCTGGAGTCCCAGGATCGAGTCCCAAATTGGGCTCCCT
This sequence comes from Mustela erminea, assembly GCF_009829155.1. Taxonomy (NCBI): domain Eukaryota; kingdom Metazoa; phylum Chordata; class Mammalia; order Carnivora; family Mustelidae; genus Mustela; species Mustela erminea. Next base: position 71,599,234 of record NC_045635.1, on the reverse strand, counting down.
GCTTGGCAGAGAGTCTGCTTCCCTCTCTGACCCTCCCTTTTCTCATGTGCTCGCTCTCTCTCTCAAATAAAAAAAAAAAAATTGTTCCTCAAGAGTAGAATGGATACATAAATTATGATACATTCATCCTCTTAAATGTCATATCGTAATGAAAATGAATTAGTGTCACAAGCATAATGGTTGAATCACAGAAACAAAACTTTGGATGAAAGAAGCCAGACACAGCAGAGTAAATATGGCATCATTTCATTTATATGAAGTTCAAAAATAAGCAAAAATAATCTACAGTGGAGGGTAACGATGTAGAGGAAATAGAAGGAAAGGCTCCTGAGCGGTTGGTAATGCTTTTTTTTTTATTGGGTTCTGATTAAAAAAAACAATCATTTTATGAAAATTTACCAAGCTACTTATGACTCGTGTACTTTTACTGTATATATGCTATACTTCAATTTTAAAAAGTTCACATAAAAGAAATAAAACTAACGCTGCTACTTTGAAGTTGATACCATCTATTTATTCATTCTTAGTACTATCATCTACCTGCATCCTGGTCACTGCATCATATCAGAGGTTAGAATTCTGGTTAGCAGTTTTCTATACTCTAAATCCTGCTTTAACTAACAATGGCTTTAATATGCATGTGGACAAACCACCCAAAAACCTCCCCTCACTCCTTGACTTTACCTCCATAGACCCTTATATTCATTCCACTGTGGCTATCCACTCCATGAGTACACCTGAATTTACCACTACCCAGACTTGCTAATAGCTAAAATCATACACTCAACAAGCTTTTCTCCAACTACAACCTCCTATTGCTGCTTTGTTTTTTTGTTTTGTTTTGTTTTGTTTTCTGCTCTACTCCTGTTGTCTGAGCTTACCTACATTCAAAAACTTTTCATGAGAGTGAAATGATGTGCATCAACAGCTTGGCACAATGTCAGACACAAAGGAAGTGCTCAATAAATGGTAGCCATATTTTGTTTTGTTTTGTTTTCTTTTCTTTTTTTAAGATTTTATTTATTTCAGAGGGAGAGAGAATGAGCAGTTAGGTTACTCCCTAACCACTGAGTAGGGACTCTGATGCAGGGCTTGATCCTAGGACCCTGAGATCATGATCTGAGCCCAAAGCAGAGGCTTAACCAAGTGAGCAACCCAAGTGCCCCCATATTTTGGTATTAAGTATTTTATTATAAACAAATTTTCTTTCAAAACTCACGTTTTCCTCAAATTCATTCAACCTCTGGCATGAAAGAAACTTGGCTTTTGTCTAACACTACTACAGTCTTCCCAATTCTTTTTTTTTTTTTGAAGATTTATTTATTTATTTGAGAGAGTGAGAGAGGTGGGGAGGGGCAGAGGGAGAGAGAGAGAAATTTTAGCCAACTCTACACTCAGCACAGAGCCCCACATGAGGCTCTGTCCCATGACCCTGAGATGAGGGCCTGAGCAAAAACTAAGAGTTAGAAGTTAACTGACCCAGGTGCCTCTCCTCCCAATCCTTTTAAATGAAGGCCAGTCCTCAAATCATTATTTCTAATTCAAGAAGTCGGGAGGAAAAATCAACATAGTCCTTATTCCTTGAGGCTAACTTCATGTCAGTGTTTCACTGTCATATCTGTGCAACAAGCTCTACTCCAAGATATATATATAATCTTTTTGAGAGTTTTCTGCCAACTTTCAGGGTTGCTCTCTCTCTTACTCTGTTATTAAACTCTAGGGCTTCAAAATGAACACGGATCACCCTCTTGGTACCTTGGCCTCACAAATGCTTCCTCAAACTTAAGCCTCGTAACTGGGACTCAGATCATGTAATTGCAGATCCAGCTCTACTGCTTACTATCCTGTGACTGTGGGCAAGTTACTTAACCTTTCTAAGCTTCAGTTTCCTTACCTGTAAAATGCTGATAACAGAACTTACTCATAGGCCACTGTAAAGCATGAGAAAATCAAGTAAAATGCTCGGCAAAATGCCTGGCATGGTAAATGTTTACTAAGTTAATAGCTAACTGTGATAACTATTATCTTTCCTCTATACCAATTTAAGATTTTATATATCGGGTGGGGAGCACAAGCGGGGAGAGCAGCAGGCAGAGTGAGAAGCAGGCTCCCTCCTGAGCAAGGAGCCTGGTGTGGGACTTGATCCCAGGGTCCTGGGATCATAACCTGAGTCGAAGGCAGAGGCCTCACAACTGAGCCACCCAGGTGTTCCACCTCTGTACTAGTTTTTGGCACATTTCCCCTCATAACCAAACCAGCTCAGGCCTCCTGACTTTGTTTTTCCAGCTTTATCAAGATACGATTGACAGTCTCCTGACTTTAAATGAAAAGACACCTTTTCTGGGATTTGTTACCTGTATCCCAAGATTTATTTCCTTCCTTTCACCACAACAATTTCCAAAGAGTAATATACCATTCCTTTCAGAAGCAAGGAGTAATGGAAGGATCATGGGCTTTGGAGCCAAACAGACCTGTATTTGAACCTGACTCTTCACTTAGCAGCTGCGTAACCTGGAGCACACAATTTTTCTAAGCCTTTTTTCATAAATAAAATAGGGATACTACCCTATTTCTTAGGGTCATCAATAGGATTAAAATGAAATGTTATCTGTAGAGCAGCTGCCCAAAATAAGTGCTAAATTAAGGCCAGTTTCCCACCCCTTACCCGTTCCTTAACCCCTTACAATCCAGGTTCTCCCTCCACCACTTTATTTATACTGGTTCTTCTCACTTCAGCTCTTATTAGCATTATGATTTGGGGCAATTTACTGGACTTCTCCCAATCTTAGAATTTCATTTGTAAAACAGTGATCAGAATAACTACAACATAAAGTTGTCTGGAGATTTAAGTGAAATGACATATATAAAGTATTTTTGTATGGTGCCTGATCTTAGTAATGGTAGCTTCCAGTGACTTTTTAATGTCCAAATCCAAAGACTGTTCAACTCACTACTCTAGGCTTCAGTGACAACACACTATTCTGGTTTGCTTTTTACCACTGACTGTTCCTGTTATCTCTGCACCTCCTCCACAAAGTCTTTCTTTATTCTCCTCAGCAAGGTTTGGGTTTTCTCTTTTGAACCCTCAGATCACTTTGTACTTCTCCCGAGGCAAGGCACTTCTATTGCTCTGAATCAGAATACACTACTTCACTGCCTGGCATTTATTTCTTCCTGTAGCTTTTACTGAGCACCTAATGTAAGTCAGACCTGTGCTAGGGATAGAAAAATTAATATCCTACTTACTGTCCTAAAGCAGCTTATAGGATGGTAGAACAGGCAAGCAAATAGTTTATTAGCTGAAGTGTGAAAAGTCCTAAGGTAAATGTATGCCCAGAGTCTTCTGGAAGCACGAAAAAGGAGTTAAATTACACTGGGGAAGTCCGGAACACTTGCCTGGAAAACGCATTTTGTACTTAGTATATGAGGAGGCAGTACACAAAGAGCTGTTAAACGAATGAATGGACTTCAACAGGCACTAACTAGATGAGGATATTTCCCATCAGGTCCAAAGAAACAGCAGGGGAAAAGGCTTGGAGTACAGATGTTAAAAGATTTCCTAAGAGAGAACAGATGAAGCTTAAAAGCCAAGCCAGGGTTAGGTGTTTTAGACATAGGAGTCTGCCCTGACCCCAGTGGGAAGATGACGGAGTGCCAGTAAAGGTTTTTAAGCAGGAAAGGAGTATAATCAGATCTGCATTTTACTATGAGTACTCTGGCAGTTCAGGGAAAATGGATTCGCTGAGAGCTAGGCTAGAGACAGAGAGTCCAGTCAGAAGGCTGCTGTGATTACTGCGATAAATTCTGAGAACCAGAAATGCTGTAATGGAGAATGGTCAAACAAGATGGATACTGAGTCACCTCACATTTCAGCTGAACTGAACTACTCATATTTGTATCTTCCTCAAGCAGTGCACTGCACCCTTAAAACCCGCTACCAATACTCACCTGTAGATATCTATTACTATTATTGAAACCTACTTAGGGAACAGCAGTTAGCAGGCAGCTGAGTCACTTCCGGTACAAAGATTCCTAAGTAAAGGCATCTTTTCCCATTACAGAACTCAAAAGAAACTTGGGTTTATTAATCAAACCCGGGAAAGAACAATAGTGAATACAAACACCGCACACTGCGTAAAGGCTATGAGACATCTCTATCCCAGTCTATTTCACCTCCAAATAACGTTTGAACAAAGTCTTTAAAGGGTCCTGAGACTCCGCCCTGTGCGCCCAGTCCAATGTCCAGGATTCTTTACTCTTCGTTTCAGTTCGAGACCCACACATTGGCTGCCGCATGTCGCCAGGCCGGCCGTTTTTCACCCAGCCGTTCCCCAGTTTTCACCATGCCGCTGTATAAACAGTTAACTGCAGGGGACTGAGGAGACAGTACCGTCCCAAACTGAAGAAATCCAAGGGGGAGAGGTAGGTGTTTTGAAGGTTCAAACGTTTAAGACTCTCTGGCCTTGTCAATTCTCTCACAACCCCTCCTCCACCTTGCCTCTTGCTGTGGGGCTCCCTTCTGAAGTTAGGAGGATCCCTTCGATAGTTACTAGAATGCTATCTGCACCCAGAAACTAAGAAAGGTTTGGGGTTTTTTTCTGAAACTTACCCTAACAGCCGCCATATCGGTGACCTTCTCCGCCAGAGTTCTCATATGGTGGGCAGAGAGGGACAAAACAGTTCAATCCGGCTCTCCTCCGCAGCTCCGCCTGGTTACGTCCCTCTGCTGCTGGCTCCGCCCTTTCTCCGCCCTCCTAGCGCGGCTTTGGGAAGCTGCTACAAACCGCTTGTCCTCGCGACCTACGGTTCCCATCCTCGATGAAGTTTTTCAAAATACTCTCCATAATCCATTTGGAAGCTACTCTGAGTGCAGAAGTCTGCACTATTTTCACTGTTTCAGACATTATGTGATTTGTCTAGATAAGCATCTAAAATCCAAGTCCAGCTGCTTTACATAACTATATATTCGGGTCCAGGAAGATTCAACAAAGCTTTCTTAAAATTTAAAAGAGAAAGGAAAAGAGTTTAATTCAAGCTCAAGTTTAAAAATTGCTTGGAAACACAATCTTCACAAAGAAAGGAGTGCTCTTGGGAAGGAACATTTGGTCCAGGGTTATATATGTTTTGTTTTGTTTTGTTCTGTTTTGTTTTTCATTTAAAGAAGTTACAAGTCATTCTGAGGAAGGACATTCCAGAAAGTTAAAGACTTTATCTTAGGTTTTTAATATGTGCAAGGCTGTACAATTTTAATCTTATGGAAACCTGGGAGATTTTTTTCCCTTTTTCTTATCTTTATGTTTGGAATGCTCCATTTTTGTTATTTTTTTAATGAAGCATGTGTACAATATATGCCTGAGGCAGAAATAGAGTCCATGCTTGGAAGTTTTGCAGAATCATTTTGACGTTGGTAAATATTAAAAGATACATTCTCTGGGACCCCAGAAGCAGAGCCCACAAACACATGAAAAGTTGAAAATTTCCTTCATTTTACCTCTATGACAAAAGGTCAAGTTCATACATTGTAAGACTATGTCACTCTGAACCTCCTATATGCCAGGCACTTGTTCAACATACAGAACAATACAATGCCTTCCCTCATGGAGCTGATGTTTCCAAGAGAAAAAGACAAATAAATGTTACAGGTGCCAAATGCTATGAAGGAAAGTGAAACAGTATGGGGATAAGGTGAGAATTTTCTTGTTTGAATAGGTTAGGGAAAGGCTTTCTGATAAGCTGACATTTGAGAAAAGTGCTGAAGGAATTTAGAGAAAAGCATTTGATGTGGAAAGAACAACAATGATGTGGCTGGGGTGGTAAGTTCAAAAGGAATGAAATAACAGGCTATGTAGAGGTTATTCGTACCACCATAAAGACTTTGGATTTGATTTTTTTTTTAAGATTTTATTTATTTATATGGCAGACAGAGATCACAAGCAGGCAGAGAGGCAGGCAGAGAGAAAGAAGGAAGCAAGCTCCCCACTGAGCAGAGAGCCTGATGCTGGAATCCTGACCTGGGCTGAAGGCAGAGGCTTTAACCCACTGAGCCACCCAGACGCCCCTGGATTTGATTCTTAATGCGGGGGGAGGGGGGGCAATGGAGGGTTTTGAGCAAAGATGTGGCATGTCCTAAGTTAGATTTTAAAAGGATCATCTTGGTGCTGTCAGACCATGCAGTGAAGAGGAACAACATACTCAACAGGAGCAAGATCTTTCCTAGTCCTCCAGTAAATGATGCTGGGGGAAAAAATTGCTCATAATCTGATCATCGGCATAGCCATTATTAGTTCATTTATTCATTCAGCAAATATTTAAGTGCAAATTATATACCAGGCATCAGTAACGTATGTAACATATTTGACACCCTAAGAAAATCATTTTTAACGGCTTCCTCCTCTATATAACAAAATTATGTTGATAAAGAATGATGACTGAGTAATATTCTATTGTATAATATATACCACATCTTTATTTATTCATCTATTGTTGGACACTTAGAATGCTTTCATATCGTGGCTATTCAGCCATCAAAAAGGATGAGATATTGCCATCTGGAACAACATGGATGGATTTAGAGGATATTATGCTAAATAAAATATGTCAGACACAGAAAGACAAATACCACATGGTTTCATTTACATACGGAAACTAAATAACAAAACAAATGAATAAACAAACAAAAAGCAGAAACAGACATTAGTACAAAAGACAAATTCATGGCTGCCAGAAAGGAGGGGGGGTAGGGATGAGCAATATGAGTGAAGGGGAGTGGAAGATACAGACTTCTAGTTATGATAAAATAAGTCAGGATAACAAAAGGTACAGCACAGGAAATACAGCCAGAGGTATTGTAATAGGGTTTTATAGTGACAGATGTTGTGAGCATAGCATAATGTATAGAGTTATTGAGGCACTATGTTGTACACCTGAAACTAATGTAACATTGTGTGTCCACTATACTCAAAAATATTAGTTACTTACTAAATATTAAATATCATAAATATTATTTATAAATATTAAATATTATAATAAATAAATATTTAAAAAGAAATAAGGATGAAATTAAACTAAAAATAAAGGTTATAAAAGACAATGAAATTTTTCTTTTATTGAATTTTATATCTATCTATCATAAAAATAAAACAGAACATAAATAGTGCAGTACAGAAAAGGAAAAAATAACGGATCAATGTTTTCTCATTGCATTAATGTATTTTTTAAAGGAGAAGGAACTTAAAACTATATATTGGTCTACTGAATAATAAATAAAAGCATTTCAGTTGGAATACCTGGGTGGCACTGTTGGTTGGGTGTCTAACTCATAGTTTGGCTCAAGTTGTGATCTCAGGGTTGTGAGATTAAGACCCACATCTGGCTCCATGGTCTGCATGGAGGCTGCTTAGGACTCTTTCTCCCTTCCCTCCTCCACATCCCCTTGTGCTCACTTGCACTTTCTCTCTCTCAAACAACTAAATCTTTTAAAAACTATTAGTTCCTGCTTTTGAGCTTAAAGTTATTGGCAAATAGGCATTGCCTATTTGCCAATAACTTCATCAAAATCTAATACTTTTAAATATTCAATAGGTGGTATAGGTAGACTTTGATGTATATATGTTTATAGTTGAAAGATGAACACTTTTTAATTAATTTTAATATTAATAAAGTTAATTTCCTGTAAAGCAACAAATATACAAATAAGAAAAGTCTTAAAATTGTGAATAAGTTTGGAAGAGAATTATAATAATTCTCTTTCACAGAATTTCCATGAATGACAATACCACCCATGTGTTAGTTTATTCAGGATCAAATTCAGTGGCATTAAAATCTTCCACAGTTGAAAATTTAAACCAAAATATCTTCTTCAGAAAAGTATAAATTTCTATACTACTAGGTAAAAACTTCAGAACTTCTTCTTCTGCAGAAATCAGTGAAAAATGTGTAAACAAGAGGGCACTTCGACATCATTTGATCCATTGTTTTAAAACAAGTGTCCAGTGCTTTCTGAAAACTATCAAGGCATTCATATAATGCCCTTTTAGTTTCTTCTGGTAATAATCACAAAATCATCTTCTGTCATTTCTCCTGCTATCATTTTTTTAAGTGTGGTTATCTTTTCTATGTAATCTCCATTTCCTTACATTGTATTGTTGCATGGTAAATTACTTTCTTCATATTTTCTGTGCCCCAATTTTCAAGGAACAGTTTAAGATTTGTTTTTCACTGTGCAGTGCTTGAGGCTAATTCTGGCTGTTTGCACATATTTTTCTGCTTGATTAACAACCTCATCTAAATTTTCATGCCAGAAAATTCAAATTCAGTAAAATAACTCATCATAAATTAAAAGTTACATTTTTCGGGATGCCTGGGTGGCTCAGTCAGTTAAGCATCTGCCTTTGGCTCAGGTCATGGTCCCAGGAACCCCGGGATCCCTGAGCAGTGGAAAGTCTGCTTCTCCTTCTCCCTCTGTCCCTCCTCCTGCCTGTTCTCTGTCTCTGTCTCTCTCTCTCTCTCAAATAAATATTTTTTTAAGTTACACTTTTCCAAACAAAAATTGCACCTCAAAGTTTGTACTCCGTTTCAGTGCTTTTAATTTTAAATACACACACACAGACACACACACGCACACACACACACCCCAAATGGTCATATAAAATGGCAGAATTGAAATAATCCAAATTCTGTTTCACTGTCTTTTTCAATCACTGTGCTATCATTGTTCATTTCTAATCTGTTTAAATGCGAGGATCTGTATAATACCACAGGGGACAGAGATGCAACGTTCACCAAAGTTGAGCTCCAACAATTTGGAAACTTTGTAAATTTACTCTCTAAAAGAATTTGTGTAGCTCAGTCAACATGTTTCTGAACACTGACTGTATAACTTGGAATTGTCCAAATTAACTTTCACTGGAGAATACAAAGTTTCTTAAAGAACAAGTAATCAAGATGTGCTGATTTGAAAGTTACATATATATTATTAAAACTCAAAAGTAACCAAAAGATTTGTTTAGAACTTGGACCAAACTTGGGCTCCCTGCTTAGCACGAAGCCCGCTTCTCCCTCTCCCACTATGCCTGCTTCTGTTCCCTCTCTTGCTGTCTCTTTCTGTGTCAAATAAATAAATAAAATCTTCTAAAAAGCAGGGGGGTAGGGTGGCGCCTGGGTGGCTCAGTCATTAAGAGTCTGTCCCTCCCCACCTCTCTCTCTCTCTCAAATGAATAAATAAATCTTCAAAAAAAAAAAAGAATTGGGAAGACTGTAGTAGTGTTAGACAAAAGCCAAGTTTCTTTCATGCCAGAGGTTGAATGAATTTGAGGAAAACGTGAGTTTTGAAAGAAAATTTGTTTATAATAAAATACTTAATACCAAAATATGGGGGCACTTGGGTTGCTCACTTGGTTAAGCCTCTGCTTTGGGCTCAGATCATGATCTCAGGGTCCTAGGATCAAGCCCTGCATCAGAGTCCCTACTCAGTGGTTAGGGAGTAACCTAACTGCTCATTCTCTCTCCCTCTGAAATAAATAAAATCTTAAAAAAAGAAAAGAAAACAAAACAAAACAAAATATGGCTACCATTTATTGAGCACTTCCTTTGTGTCTGACATTGTGCCAAGCTGTTGATGCACATCATTTCACTCTCATGAAAAGTTTTTGAATGTAGGTAAGCTCAGACAACAGGAGTAGAGCAGAAAACAAAACAAAACAAAACAAAAAAACAAAGCAGCAATAGGAGGTTGTAGTTGGAGAAAAGCTTGTTGAGTGTATGATTTTAGCTATTAGCAAGTCTGGGTAGTGGTAAATTCAGGTGTACTCATGGAGTGGATAGCCACAGTGGAATGAATATAAGGGTCTATGGAGGTAAAGTCAAGGAGTGAGGGGAGGTTTTTGGGTGGTTTGTCCACATGCATATTAAAGCCATTGTTAGTTAAAGCAGGATTTAGAGTATAGAAAACTGCTAACCAGAATTCTAACCTCTGATATGATGCAGTGACCAGGATGCAGGTAGATGATAGTACTAAGAATGAATAAATAGATGGTATCAACTTCAAAGTAGCAGCGTTAGTTTTATTTCTTTTATGTGAACTTTTTAAAATTGAAGTATAGCATATATACAGTAAAAGTACACGAGTCATAAGTAGCTTGGTAAATTTTCATAAAATGATTGTTTTTTTTAATCAGAACCCAATAAAAAAAAAAAGCATTACCAACTGCTCAGGAGCCTTTCCTTCTATTTCCTCTACATCGTTACCCTCCACTGTAGATTATTTTTGCTTATTTTTGAACTTCATATAAATGAAATGATGCCATATTTACTCTGCTGTGTCTGGCTTCTTTCATCCAAAGTTTTGTTTCTGTGATTCAACCATTATGCTTGTGACACTAATTCATTTTCATTACGATATGACATTTAAGAGGATGAATGTATCATAATTTATGTATCCATTCTACTCTTGAGGAACAATTTTTTTTTTTTATTTGAGAGAGAGAGCGAGCACATGAGAAAAGGGAGGGTCAGAGAGGGAAGCAGACTCTCTGCCAAGCAGGGAGCCCAATTTGGGACTCGATCCTGGGACTCCAGGATCATGACCTGAGCTGAAGGCAGTTGCTTAACCAACTGAGCCACCCAGCTCTTGAGGAACATTTGAATTATCTTCAGTTTTGAGCTATTACACAAATAATGACCCTGTGAATATTCTTCTGTATGTCTTTTTGGTTCACATAAGTGTGCATTTCTACTGAGTACATGCCTAGGAGTGGGATTTCCAGGTCTTAGAGCATGCAGCTTTCTTTGGTAGATACTGCCAAATAGTTTTTCAAAGTGGTTGTACCAATTTGCATTCCATTCATGAGAGTTCTAGTTGTTCTACTTCCTCACTAATAGGACCAGAGATTTCTACTTAAGGGTAAAGAAGTAACAGCTTAGAAGTAGCATTGGATATCAGGAAGAAGAAAACTACCTCCTTTCCCTGAGATGCTTTGATTAGCTTTCTCTTGAGGATTGTAAGGGAAGTAGAGACCTCAGAAACAATCATGTTTCATTTCAGGCAAGGAGAGGGGAGGGTAGACACAATGCAAGGACTTTTGGAGTTTTGAGGAATAGCAGGAAGTTTGGTCAGTGGAGAGAAAATACAGAGCACTGTAGAAATTAGAATACAGGAGATAATACATCACTGGGATTATATTTTGGGGCTTTGGCCAAGGATGATTGGTATGGGGAGGAACATGGACCTCACAGGATTTACGGTTTCAAAATCCTTGATAATACCAGCTGTATATTCCTTTCTGTCAACTTTAGTCCTTGTCTTTCCTTTCCTTGTTTCATGTAAGTTATACCAAAAAATAGTTGGAACCTAACAAAGTGAAATTTGTTAGGTTGGAAGACTGGTGGTTATGTCTAGCCAAATCAGTGTTCCTGTTTCCATTCAGCATTGTTGAACATGTTTATTTTCAGTACAGCTTTGAAAGTTACGCTTTGAAACCCTTAACCTATTTAACAATGTTTGGTATAGGTTCCAGGATATCACTTTATGCCGTAAAGTGAAAATGATGTGTGCGTTGCCTCCTCCCACACCCATATGACTGACTATTCCCTGTAACACCATCCTCACAGGTGGTGGTTAGGTATTCTGTGAACCTCATTGAATATGGAAATAAAATATTGCTTGTCATGTGTCCTAAGGTTATGGAGAACAGAGGCATGTTCAAGTTATCTTAAGTAGTGTTTTTTAAAAACTATTTTATTAACATATAATGTATTATGTGCCCCAGGGGTACAGGTCTGCGAATCGTCAGGCTTACACCTTTCACAGGACTCACCATATCACATACCCTCCCCAATATCCATAACCTAACCACTCTCTCCCTACCTCACCCCATCCCCCAGCAACCCTCAGTTTGTTTTGTGAGATTAAGAGTCTCTTATGGTTCGTCTCCCTCCTGATCCCATCCTGTTTTGGATGCGTAGTTTAGCAACAAAGCTTGGGAAGGTGTTTCACGAGCTAAACAAACCTCAAGAAGAACCATTCAGAATATCATAGCAAGTCTGGTATTACCAGTCTCATGACTGGACTGTTCTGTTTCTGCTAACTCTACATGTTTTATATCCAGACTTTCCTAGGGAAAGGATTTGATTGGGTCGGCTAGACACTAACCACTACAAAGTACCCCTCTTGGGCAGAAATTGCACATCAGGCCCCTTTATATGACAGCATCTAGTTGGCTGTCTTTGGCTCAGGTACCAATCCATAGTCTAGTCAGTTTTGGCCAAGGCATTAGTCCTGTAGTTCAAAGCATAGCAACCGATGTTAGGAATCATAGGAGGGAACACTATAATTGTCAGATGCTCTGAAGCTTCTTAGAGGGGCCAAGGCAATGGATGGATGGATACACTTTTGGGGTTCATGGTCTTTCTGGTATAAATGTACTTTTGAATACCTTCCAGAAGTAAGTAGTAAAGTTGTTGAAATATGGTAGAATATATTTGGAATTACTGTTAAGAGCTAAGTTATTAACATCTTGTAATTTAAAGTGGGAAAGGGGCTCCTCAAGGATAAAAAGCAGCAAGATGGTGGAGTGTTTGAGTGCTAGGATATGTTGTAATTTTATTTTAAAGGTAGTAGAGAGCCATTGAGATAAATCCAAAATGATTTATGATTTTTTAAATTTAATGTAAAATATTACAGTTATCAGAAAGGCATTAATGAACACTGTAAATGTAGGTGGAACCTCCTGTGTATCCCTCCAACTCTGTGTACCCCTTGCTTCCTGAAACCCCCCTTAGCTACTTCCCTGACTTATTTAATAATTGCTATGCATGTTTTTAGACTTTTACTGTATATGCATGTATTCCTAAACTTTATACACTGTCGTTTTGTGTGCTTTTTTCATATAAATTGTATTTATGTGGCATCTATTCTTCTGCAGTAGCACTGTTTGTGGTACATAATGTTTACATGTGTAGCTATAGTTCATTTATTTTCATTGTGCATAGTATTCTTTTACATGAATATAGTATATTTATCTCTCCATTCTCTTAATGGATACTGTGGTCACTTTTTTCTATTACAAATAATGCTGCTATGAACTATAATATGTAGATCTCCTTGGACCCATGTGAGTTTTGCTGCTAGACTGAAGACTAGCTGTATGACTTTGAGCAACTCACTTAACCTGTCGAAACCTCAGTTTTCTTATCTGAAATAAGGGTTTTTTTTTTTCCTTTTCAATGTTCCAGAATTCATTGTCTATGCACCACACCCAGGGCTCCATGCAATACGTGCCCTCCTTAGTACCCACCACCAGGCTCACCCAACTTCCTACCCCACGCCCCTCCAAAACCCTCAGTTTGTTTCTCAGAGTCCACAGACTCATGGTTCGTCTCCCCCTTCAATTTTCCCTTACTTCTCTCCATCTCCCCATGTCCTCCGTGTTATTCCTTATGCTCCACAAGTAAGCGAAACCATGTGATAATTGATCCTCTCTGCTTGACTTATTTCACTCAGCATAATCTCTTCCAGTCTCGTCCATGTTGATACAAAAGTTGGGTATTATATTAGGAAATACATTAATTATTTTAATTAATTAATTAAAATCCAGTGGGTTATGCTCCTACTTCACTTCATCCGTCTACAACAATGTTCATACTCTTGTATTTGTTATTACCAGGAGGACCATTTCTCCTCTGAAGCTTTATATTTAAGCAATTATTATCCTTTATGCTCTTGGAACCATACATTTTCTTTGGTTTGTCAAGATCTCTAGGCCTTGATATCTGTATTAGTGATCTCTGGCTACATTAACATTTTACCCCAAATTTAGCAGTACAAAAACCAACACTATTTCACAGTTTCTGTGGCTCAGGATTTCAAAAGTGGCTTAGCTGTGTGATTCTACCTCTAGGTCTTTCATGAGGTTCTTCTCAAGATGTTAGCTGGAGGGGCGCCTGGGTGGCTCGGTGGGTTAAGCCACTGCCTTCAGCTCAGGTCATGATCTCAGGGTCCTGGGATCGAGCCCCACATCGGGCTCTCTGCTCAGCAGGGAGCCTGCTTCCCTTCCTCTCTCTATGCCTGCCTCTCTGCCTACTTGTGATCTCTCGCTGTCAAATAAATAAAATCTTAAAAAAAAAAAGATGTTAGCTGGAACTGCATTTCTCAGAAAGTTTGATGGAAATTCAGGACACCTTTACTCTGAAAACTATAAAACATTGATGAAAAAAATTGAACACAAACAAATGGAAGGATATTTCGTGTTCATGAGGTGGAAAAAATGTAATTGTTAAAATGTCCATCCTACTAAAACCAAACTGCACTTTTTTTTAAGATTTTATTTATTCCTTTGACAGAGACAGATCAGAAGCAGGCAAAGAGGAAGGCAGAGAGAGGAGGAAGCAGGCTCCCCGCTGAGCAGAGAGCCCAATGCGGGACTCGATCCCAGGACCCTGAGATCATGACCTGAGCCGAAGGCAGAGGCTTTAACCCACTGAGCCAACCAGGCGCCCCCAAACTGCACTTTTATTGCAAATGATTTTAGTATCAAAATACTAACATCATTTTTCACAGAACTAGAAAAATTAATACTAAAATTTGTATGGATCCGCAATAACTCCTGAATAGCCAAATAAATCTTGAGAAAGAATAGAGCTGGAAGTATCACAATCCTAGATTTCATTACAAAGCTATAATAATAACAATAGTATGGTACTGGCACAAAAGCAAACACATAAATCAATAGAACAGAATAGAGAAGTCATAAATAAATCCACATGAGGAAAAGATAGTTTTGTCAGTAAATTGTCCTGGGAAAACTGGACCACTTTCTTACATCATACACAAAAACAAATTCAAGATAGACTAAAGACCTAAATGTGAGACATAAATCATGAAATCCCTAATAGAAAACATAGGGAGTATTCTCTCTTATATTGGCCTTAGCAACATTTTTCTAGTTATTTCTCCTGAGGTAAGGGAAACAAAAACAAAAACAAACTATTGGGGTTACACCAAATTATGAAGCATTTGCACAGCAAAGGAAAACATCAACAGAGGTTGCTGCCTGTGTTCTCCTCAAGGATTTTGATGGATTCCTTTCTCACATTGAGGTCCTTCATCCATTTTGAGTCTATTTTTGTGTGTGGTGTAAGGAAATGGTCCAATTTCATTTTTCTGCATGTGGCTGTCCAATTTTCCCAGCACCACTTATTGAAGAGGCTGTCTTTTTTCCATTGGACAGTCTTTCCTGCTTTGTCGAAGATTAGTTGACTGTAGAGTTGAGGGTCTATTTCTGGGCTCTCTATTCTGTTCCATTGATCTATGTGTCTGTTTTTGTGCCAGTACCATGCTGTCTTGATGATGACAGCTTTGTAATAGAGCTTGAAGTCCGGAATTGTGATGCCACCAACGTTGGCTTTCTTTTTCAATATCCCTTTGGCTATTCGAGGTCTTTTCTGGTTCCATATAAATTTTAGAATTATTTGTTCCATTTCTTTGAAAAAGATGGATGGTACTTTGATAGGAATTGCATTAAATGTGTAGATTGCTTTAGGTAGCATAGACATTTCCACAATATTTATTCTTCCAATCCAGGAGCATGGAACATTTTTCCATTTCTTTGTGTCTTCCTCAATTTCTTTCATGAGTACTTTATAGTTTTCTGAGTATAAATTCTGTGCCTCTTTGGTTAGGTTTATTCCTAGGTATCTTATGGTTTTGGGTGCAATTGTAAATGGGACTGACTCCTTAATTTCTCTTTCTTCTGTCTTGCTGTTGGTGTAGAGAAATGCAACTGATTCCTGTGCATTGATTTTATATCCTGACACTTTACTAAATTCCTGTATAAGTTCTAGCAGTTTTGGAGTGGAGTCTTTTGGGTTTTCCACATATAGTATCATATCATCTGCGAAGAGTGATAATTTGACTTCTTCTTTGCCAATTTGGATGCCTTTAATTTCCTTTTGTTGTCTGATTGCTGAGGCTAGGACCTCTAGTACTATGTTGAATAGCAGTGGTGATAATGGACATCCCTGCCGTGTTCCTGACCTTAGCGGAAAAGCTTTCAGTTTTTCTCCATTGAGAATGATATTTGCGGTGGGTTTTTCATAGATGGCTTTGATGATATTGAGGTACGTGCCCTCTATCCCTACACTTTGAAGAGTTTTGATCAGGAAGGGATGCTGTACTTTGTCAAATGCTTTTTCAGCATCTATTGAGAGTATCCTATGGTTCTTGTTCTTTCTTTTATTGATGTGTTGTATCACATTGACTGATTTGCGGATGTTGAACCAACCTTGCAGCCCTGGAATAAATCCCACTTGGTCGTGGTGAATAATCCTTTTAATGTACTGTTGAATCCTATTGGCTAGTATTTTGTTGAGTATTTTCGCATCTGTGTTCATCAAGGATATTGGTTTATAGCTCTATTTTTTGATCGGATCCTTGTCTGGTTTTGGGATCAAGGTGATGCTGGCCTCATAAAATGAGTTTGGAAATTTTCCTTCCATTTCTATTTTTTGGAACAGTTTCAGGAGAATAAGAATTAGTTCTTCTTTAAATGTTTGGTAGAATTCCCCCGGGAAGCCATCTGGCCCTGGGCTTTTGTTTGTTTGGATATTTTTAATGACTGTTTCAATCTCCTTACTGGTTATGGGTCTGTTCAGGCTTTCTATTTCTTCCTGGTTCAGTTTTGGTAGTTTATATGTTTCTAGGAATGCATCCATTTCTTCCAGATTGTCAAATTTATTGGCGTAGAGTTGCTCATAGTATGTTCTTATAATAGTTTGTATTTCTTTGGTGTTAGTTGTGCTCTCCTCTTTCATTCATGATTTTATTTATTTGGGTCCTTTCTCTTTTCTTTTTGATAAGTCGGGCCAGGGGTTTATCAATTTTATTAATTCTTTCAACGAACCAGCTCCTAGTTTCGTTGATTTGTTCTATTGTTTTTTTGGTTTCTATTTCATTGATTTCTGCTCTGATCTTTATGATTTCTCTTCTCCTGCTGGGCTTAGGGTTTCTTTCTTGTTCTTTCTCCAGCTCCTTTAGGTGTAGGGTTAGGTTGTGTACCTGAGACCTTTCTTGTTTCTTGAGAAAGGCTTGTACTGCTATATATTTTCCTCTCAGGACTGCCTTTGTTGTGTCCCACAGATTTTGAACCATTGTATTTTCATTATCATTTGTTTCCATGATTTTTTTCAATTCTTCTTTAATTTCCCGGTTGACCCATTCATTCTTTAGAAAGATGCTGTTTAGTCTCCATGTATTTGGGTTCTTTTCAAACTTCCTTTTGTGGTTGAGTTCTAGCTTTAGAGCATTGTGGTCTGAAAATATGCAGGGAATGATCCCAATCTTTCGATACCGGTTGAGTCCTGATTTAGGACCGAGGAGAACACAGGCAGCAACCTCTTCGACCTCAGCCGCAGCAACATCTTCCTAGGAACAACGCCAAAGGCAAGGGAAGCAAGGGCAAAAATGAACTATTGGGAATTCATCAAGATCAAAAGCTTTTGCACAGCAAAGGAAACAGTTAACAAAACCAAAAGACAACTCACAGAATGGGAGAAGATATTTGCAAATGACATATCAGATAAGGGACTAGTGTCCAGAATCTATAAAGAACTTAGCAAACTCAACACCCAAAGAACAAATAATCCAATCAAGAAACGGGCAGAGGACATGAACAGACATTTCTGCAAAGAAGACATCCAGATGGCCAACAGACACATGAAAAAGTGCTCCATATCACTCGGCATCAGGGAAATACAAATCAAAACCACAATGAGATATCACCTCACACCAGTCAGAATGGCTAAAATCAACATGTCAGGAAATGACAGATGCTGGCGAGGATGCAGAGAAAGGGGAACCCTCCTACACTGTTGGTGGGAATGCAAGCTGGTGCAGCCACTCTGGAAAACAGCATGGAGGTTCCTCAAAATGTTGAAAATAGAACTGCCCTATGACCCAGCAATTGCACTACTGGGTATTTACCCTAAAGATACAAACGTAGTGATCCAAAGGGGCACGTGCACCCGAATGTTTATAGCAGCAATGTCCACAATAGCCAAACTATGGAAAGAACCTAGATGTCCATCAACAGGTGAATGGATCAAGAAGATGTGGTATATATACACAATGGAATACTATGCAGCCATCAAAAGAAATGAAATCTTACCATTTGCGATAACATGGATGGAACTAGAGCGTATCATGCTTAGCGAAATAAGTCAAGCAGAGAAAGACAACTATCATATGATCAACCTGATATGAGGAAGTGGTGATGCAACATGGGGGCTTAAGTGGGTAGGAGAAGAATCAATGAAACAAGATGGGATTGGGAGGGAGACAAACCATAAGTGACTCTTAATCTCACAAAACAAACTGAGGGTTGCTGGGGGGAGGGGGTTTTGGAGAAGGGGGTGGGATTATGGACATTGGGGAGGGTATGTGCTTTGGTGAGTGCTGTGAAGTGTGTAAACCTGGTGATTCACAGACCTGTACCCCTGGGGATAAAAATATATGTTTATAAAAAATAAAAAGTTAAAAAAAAAGGAAAACATCAACAAAATAAAAATATGACCTAATAAATGGAAGAAGAGATCTGCAAATGATATATCCAATTAGGGGATAATATCCAAAATATATAGATAACTGGTACAATTCAATAGCGTAAAAACAAATAATCACATTAAAAATTGTGAAGAGCACTTGAAAGACCTTTTTCTAAGGAAGACATGTAGATGTTCGACAGACTCATGAAAAGATGATCAATATTACTAATCATCAGGGA
Organism: Mustela erminea; assembly: GCF_009829155.1. Classification (NCBI taxonomy): domain Eukaryota; kingdom Metazoa; phylum Chordata; class Mammalia; order Carnivora; family Mustelidae; genus Mustela; species Mustela erminea. The sequence goes on along the minus strand of NC_045635.1, from coordinate 71,580,461 downwards.
AATTCAAATCAAAACCACAATCAGAATGGCTAAAATCAAATACACAATAAATAGCAAATGCTGGGAAGGTGTGGAGAAAAACAAACACCCATGCACTGTTAGTGGGAATGCAAACTGGTGCAGCCACTGTAGAAAACAATGTGGCACTTCCTCACAAAAGTGAAAGTAGAAATACCACATTATCCAATAATTCCACTATGGATCTTTACCCAAAGAAAATGAAAACACTAAATAAAAAAGATATATGCACCTTCTTGTTTATCAGAGTATTATTTATAATAGTAAAGATAGGGAGACAGCCTGTGTCCCCTGTGTCCCTTGATAGATTAATGGATAAAAAAGCTGTGGTATAGAGTTCTGGTCCAAGATGGTGACAAAGGAAGACCCTGAACTCACATCCTTCATGAAACATACCAAATTACAATTATTTATAGAACATGTCCTCCTAAAGAAGAACTGAGGGCAGATGAACAACTTCTGCATGACAAAAGATAAAACAGCAAAATAAAAATGCAAGAGAGAAGGATAAATGGTAACAAAGTTCTCTGTCAACCACCCTACTCTGTGAACTGCATTGGGAAGGGATAGTACTGAGGGCCTTTGTTATAACAGGTTCCTTTGTTACTGGGCACAGAAAAGAAAGGTTGGTTTAAAAGAGCAACTAAGGGTGCTTGGGTGGCTCAGTCATTTGGGTATCTACCTTTGCCTCAGGACATGATCCTGGAGTCCCAGGATGGAGTCCTACATCATGCTCTCTGCTCAGCAGGGAGTCTGCTTCTCCCTCTGACCCTCCCCCTTCTCACACTTTCTTTCTCTCTCTCTGTATACATCAAATAAATAAATAAAACCTTAAGATAAATTAATTAATTAACAAGTAATATGTGAAAGAGACAACTTTGGAATTCTGCCAAATGGCAGAGGAGTCATGGGAATGGTCTCTGGGTTATAGGAACTGAAGAACTGCAGGTTGATGTTCCCTCTCCACCTTAAAAATACAGACCAGAGCAAGGTCCTGAATTGCTATCTGCAAGCCCTGGGTCTGCAAACCCACACCAGTCCTAGTCACTCCAAGACACAGAAAACAACCAACCAACCAACAACAACAACAACAACAAAACCCACCAAAACAAAACAAAAGCAAAAACAAAAGCAAAAAGCTACATGTTGTCTTCTTTTTTCTCTTCCCTTTCTTCTTCATTTTTTTCCTTTTTTTCCTTTTTTTATTTAAAAATTTGCAGCTTAAAACAGCAACAAGCATATAAAAAAAAGCTAGCACTAGACCTTTACCAAATGGCTGGGAGAGCTGCTGGAGCGCTCTGTAGGTGGAAAAGGATGATGGACAAGATTTACACTTTCCCTAACATTGAAAGCACAGACCAGTGTACAGTCTGGGCATCCTAACTGACCTGTCACATCAGTGAACCTCAGGCCTATAGCCCACACTGGCCCTAGGTGTTACCAAGGTAGCCACAAGGCAGTGCACACTAGAACACCCCTGATTATTGATCACTACAGCTCCAGCCTTTGTGCCAATGTGACACAGGCACAAATCACTGTGGAAAACTCCAGGCCTACACCATTCTGGCTTTAGATGGCTTGCTAGGGCACCCCAGTGCAGAGTGCTCAGGAAACTTGGCTAAGTTTCCTGCCCTGCAAGGGTACCCCCTATGTGGAACACCCTTGGAGCCTGTAGCCCAAGGCTGTATTGATTTGAACCTTTCCACCAGGCCACACCCTGTGTCTGGCACCCCAGAACACATCTTCTCACATCAGTCATGGTCTCATTTTACCTGGCCAGGGCATTCACTGAGCTGAGTACCTTGGGATATTCAAGCTTGTACCCAATTCAGCTTCAGCTGCTCTGACAGGGCACATTTTGTATGAAGAGCCCAGGGACCACACTGCCCCAGATCCATTTTAACTTTAACAGAATTGCCAGGGCACCATCTTCATGGAACACCAAGGAACTCCTGGTCTGTACAGTGCTTCCCCTGCAGTCACCCCTTGTGGGCACCATATGCATAGAGAGTCCTGGGATCCTTGGTTTATACCCACTCCAGTGTCAGTTTTCTGGCCAAGGTGCCCTCAGTATATAGAACCTTGCGTCCTCCTGGGCTGTAACCAGTTCAGTTTCAGCTTGCCTGTCAAGGCACCCTCTGCGCAGAGAGCTCAGGGGCCTCCCAGCTTGCATAATATCTCAGCTCCAGCTGAACCATCAGGGCATCTCCTACACACAGTGCCCTAGGGGACCCCAGCTTGCACCCATTTCAGATTCAGCTGTCCTGCCAGGGTACCCTCAACACAAAGAACCCCAGGACACACTGATCTACATCCACCTCAACTTAAATGATCTGACAGTGTGGAAAGTCCCTCTGTGGAAAGCCCCAGGACCCCAGCTCACAATAGCCATAGCAAAAGTCACAAATCACACAAAATCTACATAGATAATCACACATTAGACCAATCCTTCAAGTTTAGATGAAGTAGCTGTACTGCCTAGTCCATAGAAACAAACACAGAAAGTTAAGGAAGATGGGGAGACAGGGGAATATTCCCCCCCAAAAAGAACAAGACTAAACCTCAGAAAATAACTAAATGAAAGGGGGTAAGCAATATGCTTGATTAAAATTATAAGTAATGATTGTGAAGATGCTCACTGGCTTGGAGAAATTAATGGAAAAACTCAGTGATAACTTCAATGAAGAGTTAAAAAATATAAAAATGAACCAATGAGAGTTGAAGAGTACAGTAACTGAAATAAAAAAATACTAGAGGGAATCAACAGTAGACTAGACAGGGAGGCAAGAAGGTGGAAGAGTAGACTTTATTTCATTTGGACCCTTGAATTTAGCCCAATATCTATCAAATCATTCTGAATGCCTATGAATTCAACCTGAGATGTAAGAAAAGAATTGCTGAACTTCTACAAATGAAAATCGATGACATTTTTCAAGGTAGAATGTATGGAAAAGTGAATCAGAGGGGATATATTAGAAGATAAATGGATGCGGAAAGGAGCTTCTGCGAGTGGGCTACCAGAAAGAGATACAGTTCAAAATTGGAACCTTTAGAAACCTGCTCCACTGAGAGACATCCCTGTCTGAAAGGTGCTCAGGTGGTGAAGCAGGACAGAATCCTGAGTGGGACAGTGTGGTCTCAGGATCCCTGGGGTCACAGAAAGAATGAGGGTGCCTGAGCCAGTATAATTCCCAAGCATTTAGCCGGGAAACTGGCTACTGTAACTTACATTTTCCATAAACCACTGTCTATAGTAGGATGGAGTGACTGCTCTCTGTGCAGGGATACTGTGAGGTGCAGGGGCCCTGTAAGAGGGAGGGCCCCAGCAACCCTCTTCCCTGCCCCAAGAAGGGCAGCACAAGTGTACAACCCATGAGTCTGCAGAGTTTGGCACACACAAAAATGAAGATTGCTTTTCCCTGAGGGTTTACCAAAGAAAGAGGGAAGTGTGATCTTTCAGCTCCAGGGTTGGAGATCAAGGCATGGTCATTTTTATTTTCAACCTCTGAAGCAGCACAGAGAGCCTTCAGGGGAAAGAAGTTACATGGAAGAACATGAAGCAGCTTAAACTGAGACTGGCTCTCTGGCAAGAAGTGGTACAACTCCGCCTAGGCAAGCACACCTAATAATAAGCATGGCAGGTCCCTACACCAGAAGACCAGCTATAATATTAAGGGAATACCAAGTTTACCAAGCACACAGAATGGCAAAACTCCAGCGCTAGGGGAAAGTAGTATATAGAAGTTTATTTTTTTTCTCATTATTCATTTATCCTTCAGTTTAAACTTTCCCCTTTCTTTTTGTTCTTTTTTTCCTTTTCAACTAGTTTCTTGTCTTTATCAAATCTTTGTTTTTAAGTCCTCATTTAACTTTCATTTTTACACGTACATTTCATAGATATATTCCTCATTTTTTTGTCTTCCTTTCATTGTATTCAATTTTTTTTATATTTACAAGTTTTCCCTTCTTTACACTTTTCAGACTTAGTATCTCCAAACAAACAGACCAAAACACATGCAGGATGAAGTAGATCACCCTGGTTGTTGTTTTTTTTTTAATTTAATTTTTATTTTTTAATAAACATATAATATATTTTATCCCCAGGGGTACAGGTCTG